>NC_133653.1:162546414-162842422 GCF_009905375.1 Apium graveolens | reverse complement strand
GATCACTTTCATCATCACTGTCATCACTAACCATCTCCACATTATCAAACTTGAGGCTTTCGTGGAAATCTCCATTTTGCAGTCCTTCAATATTTTATCATCAAACATAACATGTACTGATTCCATAACAATGTTGGTTCTTAGATTGTAGACTCTATATGCCTTTCCCACAACATATCCAACAAAAATTCCTTCATCTGCTTTAGCATCAAACTTTCCATGTTGATTAGTTGATTCCTTAAGATGTAACATTTGCAGCCAAAGACATGAAGAAAATTTTGAGTTGGCTTCCTATTCTTGAACAATTGGTAGGGTGTCATGCACTTTGCTTGATTTACCAAAGAGATATTTTGAGTGTAGCAGCAGTATTCACAGCTTCAGCCCAAAAGTATGTTGGTAACTTTGATTTTTCAAGCATATTCCTTGCAGCTTCAATAAGAGATTATTCTTTCTTTCCACTACTCCATTTTTTGTGGAGTTCTTGCTGCAGAAAACTCATGCATAATTCCATTCTCTTCACAAAATGATCTCATCATAGAATTCTTGAACTCAGTTCCATTGTCACTCCTGATTCTTCTTACTTTAAAGTTAGGATAATTGTTGACTTGCCTTATGTGATTGATGATGATTTCACTAGCTTCATCTTTGGACTTTAGGAAATATGTCCAAGAGAACTTGAGAAATCATCCACAATTACTAGGCAAATCTTTTCTTGAGATGGACAACACATTGACTAGTCTAAACAAATCCATGTGTAACAATTGCAAAGGTTCTTCAATTGTTGAATCAAGCTTCTTTTTAAATGATACTTTGATCTGCTTTCCTTTGGCAGGCATCACACAGTCCATCCTTAGTAAACTCCACTTGAGGAATACTCTAACCAGTTCTTTCTTGACAAGTTCATTCATGGTCTTGAAGTTTAGATGGGACAACTTCTTGTGTCAAAGCCAACTTCATCTTGACTTGCTTTACTGAGAAGACAAGTGACTGATTCTGCATTGATGAGTTGAAGTAAGCTAAGTACACATTTCCTTTTCTCACTCCAATGAGAACACTTTGTTGCTCTTTTTGTTTGTCACAACACAAGCTTCTGAATTGAAAGTAACTGAGTTGTCCTTATCACAAAGTTGGCTGATACTCACTCAACAAATTATGCTTGAGACCATCCACTAGGGCAACTTTTTCAATGATGACATTGTCTTTTGAAATCAAGCCATATCCCATAGTATAACCTTTGTTGTCATCTCCAAAAGTAATACTTGGGCCAGCTCTTTCCTTGAACTCAGTGAGCATGGTAGAATCTCCAGTCATGTGCTTTGAGCAAACCTATCTATATACCAAAGATTCTTTCTATTTCCCGCACACATCAAAATCAAATCAAGTGGATTTTGGTACCCAAGTTTCCTTGGTCCTGCCTTGTTAGCTTTCTTCTTTGGTTTCTTAGGTTTGATCTCATTTGACTTGGGAATTTATGATTCATCCTTAGTCATCTCAGTTGGACCTTTGAAACCAATCATTAAAACAGAATTATCATGCACATTTGATTAATAGGAAAATGCATGCTATTTGCAAACATGTTATTCCAGTAAGGCATGCTAAATGGCATTTGAGGCATACTAAATGTATCATATAAGGATTAGGTGCAAATGGCATATTAGCAAATTATGTATTCATATTCTGAGTAGACATAGCATTCATAGGCATGGTAGGCATGACAGTTATTTTGGGAAAAGAAGAGGGTGCAGACATAGGAGTAGGCATGGCAAGTTTGCAATTAACAGACAAATGATTGACACTACCACACTTAAACCAGATTTTTCTTGGTGCTATTTATCAAGTGTGCAGTTTTATGTTTGTTAATTCCTACTTTCCTATTTCTATATTATTCTTTTTAGCTTCTATTTTAACCTCAATCTTTTCTAATCTGTCATTCAATTGCTTGATAGACAGATGACCAACATTAACTTTCTTTTCCTTCCTGACTTGACTTGATTCTCCTGGAATAAAGTTCTTAGAAACTGATCCATATTTCTCATTCAACTTAGCTAGCTTAGCTTTGCTAACTGGTTTACTCAAAACCGACGGATGTGGCTCCTTGTCACTCGACATATAATCTTTTTGATTATCCGACGGATGATTTTCATCATCCGTCGAGTCCACATCTGTAAGCAATCCTTCAACCAAATTGGACTCAAGCTTCTCTTTACTCTTCTTCCAGGCTGCATCACAAAAGGACTCAATACCTTGAACTTTAGTGATTTGAGCATGGACATCTCTGGATGATTTCTATGCCTTAATCACTTCCTGTTCTCGTTCAAACTGCTTCTTTAAAACTCTTCTTTCTTCAAGGACTCAGTTAATTCATCCTTAGTAATCTTACACTCAATTCTCAATTTCTCAATTCAATAAACTGAGACTCTAGCACATTATTCCTCTCACTTAAAAACAAATTATTTTCTTTAATTTTAGCATATTCCTTAGTGATGGACTTAAGTGTAACACGCAGGTGATATAATTCTGTGGACATGTCATTTATTGCATCATTACACTCAGCTTTAGATAAATGTGCTAGGTTGGTGGTGATTACCTGATTGCTTGAAGAACTTGTTTCTGTTTCATCAGATTTGGCCATTAGGGCTAGATTGATATAGCTTGTTTCTTCATCTTCATCCAATTAATCTGTAGCCCAATCATTCTCCTGTGTGATGAAAGCCCTTTCCTTTTTGTTTAAGAAACTCAAAGTATTTTATTTATAATCAACAGGCTCAAACTTCTTTTTGCTGGAATCAGACTTTCTACATTCACTGGTAAAATGACCAGCCAAGCCACATTTGAAACACTTGAATTTTGACTTATCAACCATGTTTCTGTTTGACTTAGCTGCTCCAAAATTCTTCTTGAATTTGAGCTTGGAAAATCTTCTGGATAAGAATGCTAGATGTTCATCAATATCATCCATGTCATCTTGGATCAAGTGATCTTCATTTTCAGCTACCAGCCCTTTACCCTTGCTTTCACAGACCTTTGATGTAGACTCAACAGCTTCTACCTTCATCTCCTTTTCTAAATCAACAACCAGTGCTATGGACCCTACTTTCTTCCTACCTTTCTCCATCCTCTCATCTTGATCTATTTCAAGCTCATAGGTTTTCAAGATGCCGTACAGTCTCTCCAAGGTGAACTCCTTGTAATCTTGTGAGTTTCTCAATGAGACTGTCATTGGCTTCCACTCTTTTAGAAGAGATCTAAGGAACTTGAGGTTAGAGTCTTTTGTTTGATAGACTCTTCCATGCAACTTCAGAGCATTAAGTAGCTTTTAAAATCTACTAAAAATATCAGTGAGAGACTCACTTTCTTCACAGTGGAAATGCTCATATTGCTGAATCAGTAGCTGCATCTTGTTTTCCCTTACTGCTCAGTACCATCACAGATAATTTGGATTGTGTCCCAAACCTCTTTGGTTGTTTTACAGTTAATGATGTTATCAAACATATCACCATCAACTCCATTGAACAATATATTCATGGCCTTCTTATCTTTCCTGACTTGCTCAATATCAGGGTCTGACCATTCATGCCTAGGTTTTCGAACAGATGGTTCATTGCCACTTGCAGCTCTCATTGGTACATGAGGACCTATCTCTATGCAATCCACATAGGCCTCATCTTGGGAAAGAAGATGTAGGTGCATCTTCACCTTCCAGTGGTGATAGTTGTCTTTGTCCATAAATGGAATCTTTACTCCAACATCCTTTTTGTTCATCTTGTTGTTTGTTGTGATCTTTATACTCTTTGTTCTTCAAGAGCTTGCTCTGATACCAATTGTTATTCCCTAACAATATAACAAGAATTACAGAAGGGGGTTGAATGTAATTCTGACTACTTTTTCAAATTTAAAAGAAAGTTCTAACTTGATAAATATAAAAGTGTTTGATTAGCAATAGTGCGGAATAAAAAGTGATAGAAATCAAAACACTAAGTAATAAAACACAAGCTTTTAAAACTTTTTGGTGGATTTGTAAGTATCCACCAGATATATATATATATATCAAATAAGAACCCTGTGAAGCTTTGAATAGCTCACAGCTGCTTACAAGTTTGAACAATTAAACTACAGAGAAATGCTTACAGAATACGGCTTGATATGTTTCTCTGAAAATAGGCTTGCTTAGTTTTTCTACTTGCTACACTTGGTTTATATATCACCAAGTTTACATGATAATAAGACAGATAATAAAACAAAACATATCTAGTCTAACTCCATGCTACTTCACTACTCTATTCCAGCATCTTTGAATATCTTCACAATTACATGGAAATGGTAATGCTTCTTTGTTCTCAAATTCCTGCTTAACAGGCTGCCACATTCCTTTTACAAACATCCAACACATGTGACTGTGTTGTCACTGTCAACAACTATTTAAATTTGATCATCCGTCAGGACTATGCTTGTCACCGTCGGGAGCTTTGTTGATCATCCGTCGGGAGTCTTTGTGAACTATCCATCAGGAGCCTTTATGTCACTTGACTCCATTTCATTTATAAAAAATTATAAGACATCTTATATTTACAATTAGTCACCCTATTCTGTATATCCACTAGTAGTCAACATGACTCATATACTCCTACGGAATCTACACAATGTTGCTTGTGGTGCTACAATTCTTATTGTTACATAAGCTACTCACTCGATGGATGTTAGTTTGTCATCTGTCGGGACTATAAAGTTCATCCGTCGGGACTATTTGATCATCCATCGAGTGCTACAAAATTCACTAAGTTAAATCTACTAAAGTATTTTGTTAACTTATGATCAAGTTCACAACATATTCCTAACAATATGCTCAATTGTCAGGATCTGCTTGCAATCAGTATTTGCATCAGAGTACAGATTGTCAGGATATATACTTACAGGATAAATAAGAATCTGTTATTTTATACAGTCCCAGCATTTGAGGAGTTTTTTAGTCGGTTCCTGACTTATAGGATCACAACTATTAATTAGATATGTGTAGAAACTATATAAATTATACTGTAACATATCTTATAATTGATAGAGATTGATTTAGTAGTTATGTATTATATAAACACATAATAGGTTACCACTATTGGTGAATTACTCGAGTATTATTGTAACCTAGCAGCTCTTAAGAATACTATTTTCTTAAGAGAGTTTTGTAACAGTTTATAAGAGATAAATAAACTATTATTTGATTCTATTACTTGTAATTTACTTCTTGATAATCGATTTATAAAAATAATTGTATCTAATCCCCTAAACCAATTATTCTTTAAAAAAGATCAAGATGTTTGAAAGTAAGTATGAAAGCATGAACATTTCAATTCTGAAAAAGGCTGATTACTCTACATGGAGAGTTAAGATGCTCATGTTTCTTGAAGCCATTGATGATGCTTATGTTGATATAATCCATAGTGGACCTTCTTATCCCCAAAAAGTTGTGGCCATGACACTAACTGTTCCTGAGCACTACATCATGAAAGAAAAGTCCGAGTGGTTAGATCCTGAGAAAGCTGTAATGCTTAAGGATGCTAAGGTCAGGAATATTCTTCACAATAGTTTGGACAATGTAATGTCAAACAGGGTGTTGCCTGAAAGACTTCCAAAGCTATATGGGATGCTTGGGAAACTCAGTTTCAATGAACAATGGCAATCAAAAAGAATAGAAGGGTTGTTCTTGTGCAAGTATGAACAGTTTGATGCCAAACCTGATGAAACCAATACTGACATTTGACAGAGTTCTGACATTGTTGAATGATCTGTCATTTGTTGGAAATGAGTATGACAAGGAGGATTCAAACACCAAGTTTCTCAGAGCTCTTCCTGAAGAATGGGATACACATGTATCCATTATCAGACATAAGTATGATCTTGATATACTGTCACTAGATAAACTTTATGGGATGCTAAAAACCCATGATTTGGAGATTTAACAAAGGAAGAACAAGAAAGGTCAGTAAATGAAGGTTGTTGCTCTCAATATTGAGACTCACAAAGGCAAGGAAATGGCTAGTGAGAGTTCAAGAAGAAGGAACATGTGAAAAGCATATGTCATAGCCTATTTGTTTATTCGAGGATTTAACTCAACTCAAATAAGAATGTAATAAGTAAATAGTGGTTCTATCATCAAAGAGATCTCTCAAAGTAACATCTGTCAAAGAATTAATGTAACACCCCCAGATCCGGGGTCGGGGATCCGGGTTGTCACGGTCCTTTCTTTCCACAATATCACTTCACTTAATTAATAATAATAACCTCATACTGTGACCCCACGCTAACACACACCACAACCCGTTATAGTCTCAGAGATGAAATTGAAATAAGTACAAGTCTTTGAATCCACAATTTAAATTATTACACCAAAACGAGTACTTGATAATTTACAGTTAATTGCCATTATCTGCCACAAGTTATAATTATACATAATTTGATTCTCAAAAGTAGATGGTCTAAACTACAATGGATCTACCTCTGCAGCTATAGCAGCTACAACATCATCGGGAAGACGCGGGGACGCTTCCCACGCGCTTGCGCTGGGTCTGCTGGAGTCTGGCCATCTCTCCTAACTGTTGTTGTGTGATGAAGAAATAAAGCAAGAGTGAGCCTTACAGCTCGCAAGATAATACATAGTGATAAACAATAATATAAGTATCTAAATGGATACTTGATAGCATCTCTATCATATGCAAGATAATTACTTACTAGATATAAGTAAAACAAGGAATGAAGTTACCAATACTTCACCACACTTATATCATATATAAAGCTACTTGAACTGCCACCGTTCAAAGTATTATAGGTTTTAAGAAAAAACATCCCATAGATGAGACCACAAGTTAAGACTTGAATAGATTCAATCTTTGAAAGATTATTGAATGAAAAAGTTATGAGATACTTTATTTAGTCCCGGTATATATATATCCACATATATATACCCCTTTAAACATTTCCTGAAACCTCTGTTATGTAAAGTATGAACAGAGTTTGAAACATCCAATGAATTTTGGAAAGGAAAAGAATTTTGGCATAAACCCGATATCTCGCTGATCAGGCAAAGATACCAATAAGTAACCTTTTCTACTGTAGATGGATGAATTCCTCACCGGTCATCACCCTGGCCGCATTAGGACCTCGCGCTAGACCGTACCCCGGCCCCTCACGCGTTGATGGACTGCCACCCAGCCACTTACACAATAATAGACCGTACCCCGGCCTGTCGCTTATGCCGACTCAATCAAATGGACTTACTTCCCGAACATTGGGCAAGTAATCAAATTGTTTCTCAAAACAGCAACCTCGTTGCGAATATAAAATACACCACAGAGCCGGATTCCCCAGGTTTTGAGCGAGTATTTAAATCCCCTTTAAAAAGGAAGATCTTAAATATAAAAAATGAGTTTTGGGATCCGCTCTGACTTTTAAAAATCATTTGAAGACTCGAAACACTTTAAAGAGTGTTTGGAGTAAGGCTGATTTAATGAAGTAAATCAGTCCCCAGAATATTAGAAAATATCTGAATATTATTAATTAAATAATATTCCCATAAAGAATAATCTTTTATAAAAATAATTGAAGTAGAAGTTTTAAAACTTATACTTGAAACGAGTATTAATAACCAAAGATATACTTATATGAAAGTATTATCTTTATTTGAATAATCGAAAATAAGTTTGATTATTGACACCTTATTCTTAATAAAATAAAGAATATATTTCAGCAAATAATCGGAGTCATAGATCCTCAAATGAATATTCAAATAATATTCAATAATAAATAAGCTGAGTCATAATACCTCGAATGAATATTATAAATAATATTCATTAAATAAAATAAAGGAGTCATACATCCTCAAATGAATATTCAAATAATATTCAATAAATAATATAAACTGAGTCATAAGCCCTCGAATGAATATTCAAAATAATATCATTAATAAAATAAAGTGAGTCATACATCCTCAATTGAATACTCATATAATAATCATTTAATATAAAGGAGTCATACGCCTTCGAATAATATTCGAAATAATATTCAATAATAAAATAAAGTTAAAGTTATCGAATAAACCTTATTCGATTTATAGTTTGGAAAAACTATAACCATATATATATATAAATATATACATATATATATCCATATCCATATATATACAAAATCTACTCGGGATCCTCGACTCCCGGTTTAGAAAATATTTTCACCCTTGGGTCCCTATACTAAGGGTATATGCAAGTTACCGCTATCCTCTAGCATAGGTATTATCAAATGAACCAACAGATATATATTTCAAGAATATGAAACAGGCATGCATATGTACCATATCACATGCTACAATATATCGCAAGAATTTGCTAAATAACCAACATGCATCTATCGCAAGATAATGCATATACAAGTGTATTCATCACAACAACAGTATAACGGATAGAATACTTGCCTGAGCGACTTGGGGGTGAGAAAGGCTCGGGACGAGTCTGATAACCTATAAACAACAAGTAAGTTGGAATTAAACCAAAATCACTTGTAAATCTATGATTTAACTAACTTAGACTCTAATGCTAGTTTTGCGCTCACCGATTCGCTTAAGTCACTCGGGTACCCTCGGCTCCACCATTTTTAATAATTTAACCTTTACGAGTTTTAAAGCAATTCCTTCGCGAATGACTTACCAACTGCCTAACACACTTACCATAAATGTTTCATACATTAATTAACCCTTTTTGGTCTTTAACCTACATTCCAAAGTAAGGCGAGGGAAAAAGTTTCGTTCGCGAAACGCCGTTACTTGAAACGGTCGTTTCTCCTAAACCGTAAATCGGAATCGAACGAACTACATATCAAACGAAGCTCGTAACATGAGCTATCTAAAAATGGCAGTGGTCACAATCTAGCAGGGGGTTCTCGGGTCCTAATGCTATGCACAAAAACAGTCCAAAGAAAATCGGACGTTACGACGGCTATATTTACGTGATTTCCAAATTTTAACCCATTCACAAACAACCCAAATCAACCTCAAATCCAACATACAACCATCCTCCATCCTTATCACATCATAACCACCCCAACCAATTCAATTTAATCTTTCATACTTATGCTTAAACTTAACTTTAATCATTCTTAAGTTCTTTTAAATCAAAACCACAATAATTACCATTCCATTCACTACCATACCAAATCTCAAACTCTAAATCATAACAACAAGATACAATATCAACCCACTACTCAAAATCACCTTATAATATATATGAACCTAGGGTTTGGAAATGGTATACCTTCCTTGAAGTGGTGGGTGGAGCTAGGAAGCCTTAAGAAGCTTTGAGAAGCCTTAGGAAAGCTTGGATCTTCAAGAAAAACAAGAAAAAGTTCAAGTTAAAAACTTGAAAACACTATTCATTGTCTTCTTCCTTGATTAAATGAAGAAGTTAGAGAAAGAATTAATGGCTTAAACTCATGATATAGCCATAACTAAGCATAAAGATGATTAGGGAATTTTCTTACCAATTTAGGATGCTTGGATCTTGATTTTGAAAAAATCTTGCCTTTTAAAAATGTAAAAGCCGAGAGCTAAGATGAAGAACAATTGCCTTGGTTGTTTTTGATTTTTGATGAAATGATTTTGCTAGCTTGGTTGGCTTGATTTGTATTTGATTTAGTAAATTACTACCTTGCCCTTGAATTTGTGTGGTCCTTATTCAACCACACCTCCTTCCTTCCCATGTCATGCTTACCTCATCCTCATGATGTCATCCTTCCTTCCTTGTCTTCTTTCTATTGGTTGGATGACATCATTCCCATTAATCCCTTTGATTAACTTCCTAATCGTTTGCCTAATGACCGCTGATCTGTTATACGGTTCGCTTAACTTTCGTTCTCGTTTATCGTTTGAAGGATCATACCCGGGATCTTATTACTTAGGTTCCCTTAACCTTTCTCAATACATTATATTCCTTTTTATGATCCTCTATCATAATCCTTTAATTTAAATCCTTTTTATCCTGTTACCTTATACTCAATTCTCTCCGTATCTTGTGGAATTTCCGGGAAAAACCAAAGTGTTCGGAATTGGATTCTGACGATATTACATACACTTATATACTTCATAGAGTACTAATAATATCCCAGAATATCCATAACAGAACCCTCTACATAGTGTGGCGTGAAAAGTTTTCTCATTCAGCTAAAACACTATTCACAAGGGTTACAAAAAGTTGAAAAATTTTAGGGTTATTACAGTCTCCCCTCCTTAAAAGGATTCCGTCCCGGAATCAAACAGAAAACAAATGGGGGTACTTTTCTAGCATTGTGCTCTCTAGTTCCCAAGTTGATTCTTCCACATTATGATTCTGCCATAGTACTCTGACTAGCTTGATCACTTTGCTCCGAAGCACCTGCTCCTTCTTATCCATAATCCTTACTGGCTTCTCCACGTTAGTTAGATCTGGCTACATATCCACCTGCTCGTACTCCACTATGTGCCTGGCATCCCGATGATACCTCCTTAGCATTGACACATGGAACACATTATGAACTTGTTGCAAATTAGGGGGTAGGGCTAGCTCGTAAGCTAACTTTCCAATCCGTCTTAATATCTCGAAAGGTCCAATGTATCTTGGGCTTAGTTTTCCTTTCTTTCCGAACCTCATTAATCCCTTCCAAGGGGATACTTTCAACAGTACTAAGTCCCCTACTTCATATTCCTTGTCCTTTCGGGCTAGGTCTGCATATTTCTTCTGTCTGTCTTGGGCTGCTACAAGTCGCCCTCTGATAAGATCCACTATATCTTTGGTCCTTTGGACCACTTCGGGTCCGAGCATCTTCCGCTCTCCTACTTCATCCCAGTATAAGGGAGATCGACACCTTCTTCCGTACAAGGCCTCATAAGGCGGCATTCCGATGCTAGCATGAAAGCTATTGTTATAAGAAAACTCGATCAACGGCAGGTGATCATCCCAACTTCCTTTAAGGTCTATTGCACAGACTCTCAACATATCCTCTAGTGTCTGGATGGTCCTTTCACTCTGTCCATCCGTTTGGGGATGGTACGCGGTACTCATATTTAACTTGGTCCCCGCACATTCCTGAAAGCTCCTCCAAAATCTGGAGTTGAACCTTCGGTCTCGGTCTGAGACAATGGACGCTGGGACTCCATGTCGCGTTACTATTTCCTTAAGGTAAATGTCCACCAGTCTATTGACTGTGTATCTCTCGTTGATAGGAATGAAATGAGCTGACTTTGTCAGTCGGTCTATAATTACCCAAATGGCGTCGTGATTGGCTTTCGTCCTTGGCAAGCCTACAACAAAATCCATCGCTATCTGTTCCCATTTCCATTCGGGAATCTCCAGGGGTCGCAAAAGCCCACTGGGTCTCTGGTGCTCTGCCTTTACTCTTTGGCAAGTCAAACACTTGTTTACCCATTCTGCTACGTCCCTCTTCATGTTGGGCCACCAGTAATATTCCTTCAAATCCCTATACATCTTGGTACTTCCCGGGTGAATGGAATACCTTGAACTATGGCTTTCATCCAAAATCTCATCTTTAAGTTCTTGAATATTCAGAACCCAAATTCGGTAGGAATACCTCATTATCCCTTTATCATCTTTCTCAGTATGGATCTCCTCTCCAGTCATTGACTTTCTGTCTTCATTCATTATTTTCTCTTGGCACAATCTGATCTTTTCCAATAATTCTGGCTGCATTGAGATCTCAAAAAGCTTTTCAGTTCCGGTTCCGGTTACCTTTACCTCTATTTCCATTTTCTCAAAATCCCTTATCAACTCTTCCGAAGTCGTTATCATTCTGAGTCTTTCCTTTCTACTAAGGGCATCAGCCACCACATTGGCTTTCCCTGGATGATAGAGAATCTCACAATCGTAGTCCTTGATTAGTTCTAACCATCTCCTCTGGCGCATGTTGAGCTCTTTCTGCGTAAATATGTACTTGAGGCTCTTATGGTCTGTGAAAATCTCGCACTTCTCTCCATATAAGTAGTGCCTCCAAATTTTTAAAGCAAATACTATTGCTGCGAGCTCAAGGTCATGAGTAGGATATCTAACCTCGTATTCCTTCAATTGTCTCGACGCATACGCAATAACTTTACCGTGCTGCATAAGCACACATCCTAATCCTTTGTGCGACGCGTCACTATATATCACAAAATCTCCTTTTCCATCCGGCAATGCCAATACCGGAGCCGTTATCAACCTTTTCTTTAATTCCTGAAAACTGTTCTCGCATTTCTCCGTCCATTCAAACTTCTCTGTCTTACGAGTAAGTCGTGTCAAAGGGGCTGCGATCTTCGCAAAGTCCTGTACAAATCTACGATAGTAGCCGGCCAATCCTATGAAACTCCTCACCTCTGTGGGTGTGGTTGGCCTTTCCCAATTTGAGACTCTTGGAGGGGTCGACCAATACTCCTTCTTTATTGATCACATGTCCTAAAAACTGTACTTCATTCCGCCAGAATTCACACTTCGAGAATTTGGCATATAACTGCTCCTCTCTGAGTATCCCTAGAGCTATCCTCAAATGCTCTGCATGTTCTGCCTCAGTCCTTGAGTAGATCAAAATATCATCGATAAAAACTATCACACACTTGTCCAAGTACTTCTTAAATACTCTATTCATTAAATCCATGAAAGCCGCTGGGGCGTTGGTTAGTCCAAAGGACATTACCAAGAACTCATAATGCCCATACCTGGTACGGAACGCTGTCTTGGAAATATCTTCAGGTTTAATCTTTACTTGGTGATATCCAGTTCTCAGGTCGATCTTGGAAAAATAGACAGCATCCTTTAGCTGGTCGAACAGATCGTCTATTCTAGGTAATGGGTACCTGTTCTTTATGGTTAGCTTGTTCAACTCTCGATAGTCTATGCACAACCTCATGCTCCCATCTTTCTTTTTAACAAATAAAACTGGTGCTCCCCACGGAGACACACTGGGTCTTATCATACCCTTATCCAAGAGTTCCTGCAATTGGATAGCTAATTCCTTCATTTCTAACGGGGCTAACCGGTAAGGTGCTTTTGAAACTGGCGCCGTCCCTGGGGCCAACTCAATAGCAAATTCAATCACTCTATCGGGTGGTAATCCCGGAAGGTCTTGGGGGAATACATCTTCAAATTCGTTGACTACTGGAATATCTTGTAGGTTGGGCACCTCCTTCTGTGTGTCCACCACATAGGCTAGGTAGGCCTCACTTCCTTTTCGTAGCATCCTTTTGGCCTGAGCCATAGTCAAAAATTTCTGCGTCTGCCTCTTTCCTCTAAATATAACTTCTTTCTTCCCGGGGATATTTAACTTAACTTTCTTCCCTTTACAGTCTATCTGAGCATCGTTGCTAGATAGCCAGTCCATCCCCAAAATCACATCAAACTCCCCTAATTTAAAAGGAATCAGATCAACACTGAAAGATTGCTCCCCTATGCCTATCTCACAGGCGGGGTGAATCTGGTTAACAGGAATAATTTCATGATTGGCTATTTCTACTTGTAAGGGTTCTATCAAGGGTTTAGCCTTAAGTCTTAACTTACGCGCAAAGTCCTTTGATATAAAAGATTTAGTTGCTCCCGAATCGAATAAAACATTTGCACTGACTGAATTTAGAGAAAGGGTACCTGCTATCACATCTGAATCTTTCATAGCATCCTGGACTGTCATGTTGAAAGTCCTCGCAGTAGGTGGCTTATTAGAAGCAGCCCTGCTTGCTCCCGAAGCTGCTGGTTTGTTCATTGGGCATTCCTTCTTCCAATGACCCGAGCGTCCACACTGATGACAATTGGTGGTTGGAACGACGGCAGGGGTTAATGATGGGCACTTATTTGAATAGTGGCCCTCCCGACCGCACTTAAAACAGGTTACTGGCCTTCCTTTACACTCCCCAGTGTGATTCCTTCCACATATGTTACAGGCTGGAAATGGGGGTCGAGATTGGTTGGGATAGGACATTCTTGACTTCTGGCCGCCCTGGCTCACACTCACACTCATTGGCCGCTTAAACCCAGTGTTCCTTCCTGGTAGGGACACTGCTCCTCGATTAAATCTAGTTGGGAAGCTCCTTCCTGCGGAACCTCCACCCATGCTCATACTTTTCCTCTTTATTCCTTTCTCCTCTCTTTCCTTCTGTATCTGTTCACTTCCAACTTCTACAATCGTTGCCTTTTGCACCAGAGTGGCATAGTCCGTAAGCTCAAGGATTGCCACCCTATTCTGAATCCATGGTTTCAGTCCCTGCTGAAACCTCCTAGCTTTCTTTTCCTCAGTGCTTACAAACTCCGGCACAAACCTTGATAACTCAGTAAATTTCGCTTCGTACTCTGCTACAGACAAGTTATTCTGCTTTAGCTCCAAGAACTTGAGCTCCATCTGGTTTTCCATAAACCTCGGGAAATACTTTCCCAGAAACAACTGACTAAATCTCTCCCAGGTTATTATAGCATCTGTCTCCATGTTTTTCTTGGCCTCCCACCAGTAGTTAGCTTCTCCTTTCAGAAGGTAGGTAGCAAATACAGTTTTCTGTGCCTCATCGATACTCAAAATCTCAAAAGATTTCTCCATTTCCTTTAACCATGCCCTTGCCTCAACTGGGTCGGCTGATCCGTGGAACTCAGGGGGCTTAAGGGACTTAAAAGCCCTGAAAGAGTTTGCCACTGCATTGTTACTTCCTTGAGGGGGTGGGTTGGGTTGACGTTCTAAATTCTGCCTTAGGAGTTGCATAAACTGACCCATGGGATCCATGCCTGGGTTTGGTACTGGTTGCTTAACCTCGGTTTCTCCTTCTTCAGCCTCTATCTCAAATCCCTCAACATCATATGTTTCCTCTTCTTCTTCATACAGGGAGTCATCCTGTTCCACATAATCCTCATCTTCCTCTTCACTGTGTTCTTGGTTTCTATTGTCCTGATTATGGCTTCCCTGGTCCTCAGACCCAGGGTTCGCCCTAGTTCCAATCTTTCTTGGCGGCATGATTCTGATAATAATAAAAACAATTATTGGGAAAATTCAACGTTAGGTCACAATCATATACAACATTGTGCCTTGCACAGCTCTTATAATGGGGAGTACGTATATCGCAATTCTATTATTTTAAGAAAGTTCTAATACGAAGTGCAGTAATAATAATAATAAAACAGTGATCCCGTCACTATGGAACTGAACCGAAAGGAAACAAATATATACATAATGCGAGAATACATAGTTTGATCTGGTCAAAAGTACAACAGTGCTACAGTCATCTGTCCCAAAAGTGATACACAAGAGTCTATCTGTCTAGTCAGAAAAAGGGATGCTATATACAAGTCAACTATCCCGGAAAATTGGCTCTTACTAAGGCATCGGCTAACTAGACAACTAGACTATTCCATCATCAATCCTGAATCACACACCGGAACGGGTCAGCTCCCAAACCCTTTCCATCGCACGACGGAAGATATAGTCGGCCTGCCGCCTGGAGATCCTACCATGCCTGTCCCCCTGGAGAGATCTGAGTCTCGCTCGGGACGTGAGCTCTATCCCCGTAAGCTCCCTCCTCAAGGATCGGGGTATAGAAGCCCTGGTCTCATAAGCTCGGGTACGCCTACCCGCCCTCTCTGCATCCAACTCCCTCCTGGCCTCATCCAGTCGGGCCTCGGCAACAGCCACTCGGGTCCTCAAAACATCCTGAACATATCCATGAGCTAACGAAGACTGCCTCTGGGCAGGGTCAAGAGGTGGTGAATCCGGAGCCGCTGAGGGTGCCTCCTCGGTCTGCCTAGGCTCGGAAGTATGGGTCTCTGAGCTGTCATCATCAGGAATCCAAGATAGTGGTGGAGGGGTAGGGGCTCTGACCACCGGAAGTGTGGGTAAAGGGATACCAGCATACACTACCATAGGTCCAACACGCTCCTCAGCTACTGGGACCTCATCCGGGTCCTCCTCATCTGGAATAGCAATAACCTCTGTCTCTGACTCCTCTGAGGGGTCCTCCTCATCTGAAATAGCAATGACCTCCGTCTCAGGCTCCTCTGAGGGGTCCTCCTCATCCTCCTCCATCTCAGGCTCCTCCTGATCCTCAACATCTAGCAATGCCTCATCATGCTCACGCTCGAACATCTCGGGGTCCTCCATCTCAGGCGCCTACACATTAAACGAGCTAAGTTACTATCATGATACTTATAAGGGTTCCCGTAAGGGTTTTAACTGTCAGCACTACTTTAAGTAGTCCGACCATGAACTTGGCAAGAGTTCTTATTATCTTTGTGAATTTATTATTATATCGTCGCATCATCTCTGAGGTTTATAACGCTTAGCTCTGATACCATTTCTGTAACACCCCCAGATCCGGGGTCGGGGATCCGGGTTGTCACGGTCTTTCTTTCCACAATATCACTTCACTTAATTAATAATAAATAACCTCATACTGTGACCTCACGCTAACACACACCACAACCCGTTATAGTCTCAGAGATGAAATTGAAATAAGTACAAGTCTTTGAATCCACACTTTAAAATTTTTACAACCCAAAACGATTACTTGATAATTTACAGTTAATTGCCATTATCTGCCACAAGTTATAATTATACATAATTTGATTCTCAAAAGTAGATGGTCTAAACTACAATGGATCTACCTCTGCAGCTATAGCAGCTACAACATCAGCGGGAAGACGCGGGACGCTTCCCACGCGCTTGCGCTGGGTCTGTTGGAGTCTGGCCATCTCTCCTAACTGTTGTTGCGTGATGAAGAAATAAAGCAAGAGTGAGCCTTACAGCTCGCAAGATAATACATAGTGATAACAATAATATAAGTATCTAAATGGATACTTGATAGCATCTCTATCATATGCAAGATAATTACTTACTAGATATAAGTAAAAACAAGGAATGAAGTTACCAATACTTCACCACACTTATATCATATATAAAGCTACTTGAACTGCCACCGTTCAAAGTATTATAGGTTTTAAGAAAAATATCCCATAGATGAGACCACAAGTTAAGACTTGAATAGATTCCATCTTTGAAAGATTATTGAATGAAAAAGTTATGAGATACTTTATTTAGTCCCGGTATATATATATCCACATATATATACCCCATTAAACATTTCCTGAAACCTCTGTTATGTAAAGTATGAACAGAGTTTGAAACATCCAATGAATTTTGGAAAGGAAAAGAATTTTGGCATAAACCCGATATCTCGCTGATCAGGCAAAGATACCAATAAGTAACCTTTTCTACTGTAGATGGATGAATTCCTCACCGGTCATCACCCTGGCCGCATTAGGACCTCGCGCTAGACCGTACCCCGGCCCCTCACGCGTTGATGGACTGCCACCCAGCCACTTACACAATAATAGACCGTACCCCGACCTGTCGCTTATGCCGACTCAATCAAATGGACTTACTTCCCGAACATTGGGCAAGTAATCAAATTGTTTTCTCAAAACAGCAACCTCGTTGCGAATATAAAATACACCACAGAGCCGGATTCCCCAGGTTTTGAGCGAGTATTTAAATCCCCTTTAAAAAGGAAGATCTTAAATATAAAAAATGAGTTTTGGGATACGCTCTGACTTTTAAAAATCATTTTGAAGACTCGAAAACACTTTAAAAAGTGTTTGGAGTAAGGCTGATTTAATGAAGTAAATCAGTCCCCAGAATATTAGAAAATATCTGAATATTATTAATTAAATAATATTCCCATAAAGAATAATCTTTTATAAAAATAATTGAAGTAGAAGTTTTAAAACTTATACTTGAAACGAGTATTAAATAACCAAAGATATACTTATATGAAAGTATTATCTTTATTTGAATAATCGAAAATAAGTTTGATTATTGACACCTTATTCTTTAATAAAATAAAGAATATATTTCAGCAAATAATCGGAGTCATAGATCCTCAAATGAATATTCAAATAATATTCAATAAATAAAATAAGCTGAGTCATAATACCTCGAATGAATATTATAAATAATATTCATTAAATAAAATAAAGGAGTCATACATCCTCAAATGAATATTCAAATAATATTCAATAAATAATATAAACTGAGTCATAAGCCCTCGAATGAATATTCAAAATAATATTCATTAATAAAATAAAGTGAGTCATACATCCTCAATTGAATACTCATATAATAATCATTTAATATAAAGGAGTCATACGCCTTCGAATAATATTCGAAATAATATTCAATAATAAAATAAAGTTAAAGTTATCGAATAAACCTTATTCGATTTATAGTTTGGAAAAACTATAACCATATATATATATAAATATATACATATATATATCCATATCCATATATATACAAAATCTACTCGGGATCCTCGACTCCCGGTTTTAGAAAATATTTTCACCCTTGGGTCCCTATACTAAGGGTATATGCAAGTTACCGCTATCCTCTAGCATAGGTATTATCAAATGAACCAACAGATATATATTTCAAGAATATGAAACAGGCATGCATATGTACCATATCACATGCTACAATATATCGCAAGAATTTGCTAAATAACCAACATGCATCTATCGCAAGATAATGCATATACAAGTGTATTCATCACAACAACAGTATAACGGATAGAATACTTGCCTGAGCGACTTGGGGGTGAGAAAGGCTCGGGACGAGTCTGATAACCTATAAACAACAAGTAAGTTGGAATTAAACCAAAATCACTTGTAAATCTATGATTTAACTAACTTAGACTCTAATGCTAGTTTTGCGCTCACCGATTCGCTTAAGTCACTCGGGTACCCTCGGCTCCACCATTTTTAATAATTTAACCTTTACGACTTTTAAAGCGATTCCTTCGCGAATGACTTACCAACTGCCTAACACACTTACCATAAATGTTTCATACATTAATTAACCCTTTTTGGTCTTTAACCTACATTCCAAAGTAAGGCGAGGGAAAAAGTTTCGTTCGCGAAACGCCGTTACTTGAAACGGTCATTTCTCCTAAACCGTAAATCAGAATCGAACGAACTACATATCAAAACGAAGCTCGTAACATGAGCTATCTAAACATGGCAGTGGTCACAATCTAGCAGGGGGTTCTCGGGTCCTAATGCTATGCACAAAAACAGTCCAAAGAAAATCGGACGTTACGACGGCTATGTTTACGTGATTTCCAAATTTTAACCCATTCACAAACAACCCAAATCAACCTCAAATCCAACATACAACCATCCTCCATCCTTATCACATCATAACCACCCCAACCAATTCAATTTAATCTTTCATACTTATGCTTAAACTTAACTTTAATCATTCTTAAGTTCTTTTAAATCAAAACCACAATAATTACCATTCCATTCACTACCATACCAAATCTCAAACTCTAAATCATAACAACAAGATACAATATCAACCCACTACTCAAAATCACCTTATAATATATATGAACCTAGGGTTTGGAAATGGTATACCTTCCTTGAAGTGGTGGGTGGAGCTAGGAAGCCTTAAGAAGCTTTGAGAAGCCTTAGGAAAGCTTGGATCTTCAAGAAAAACAAGAAAAAGTTCAAGTTAAAAACTTGAAAACACTATTCATTGTCTTCTTCCTTGATTAAATGAAGAAGTTAGAGAAAGAATTAATGGCTTAAACTCATGATATAGCCATAACTAAGCATAAAGATGATTAGGGAATTTTCTTACAAATTTAGGATGCTTGGATCTTGATTTTGAAAAAATCTTGCCTTTTAAAAATGTAAAAGCCGAGAGCTAAGATGAAGAACAATTGCCTTGGTTGTTTTTGATTTTTGATGAAATGATTTTGCTAGCTTGGTTGGCTTGATTTGTATTTGATTTAGTAAATTACTACCTTGCCCTTGAATTTGTGTGGTCCTTATTCAACCACACCTCCTTCCTTCCCATGTCATGCTTACCTCATCCTCATGATGTCATCCTTCCTTCCTTGTCTTCTTTCTATTGGTTGGATGACATCATTCCCATTAATCCCTTTGATTAACTTCCTAATCGTTTGCCTAATGACCGCTGATCTGTTATACGGTTCGCTTAACTTTCGTTCTCGTTTATCGTTTGAAGGATCATACCCGGGATCTTATTACTTAGGTTCCCTTAACCTTTCTCAATACATTATATTCCTTTTTATGATCCTCTATCATAATCCTTTAATTTAAATCCTTTTTATCCTGTTACCTTATACTCAATTCTCTCCGTATCTTGTGGATTTCCGGGAAAAACCAAAGTGTTCGGAATTGGATTCTGACGATATTTACATACACTTATATACTTCATAGAGTACTAATAATATCCCAGAATATCCATAACAGAACCCCTACATAGTGTGGCGTGAAAAGTTTTCTCATTCAGCTAAAACACTATTCACAAGAGTTACAAAAAGTTGAAAAATTTTAGGGTTATTACACTCACCACGCCCTGGCCTAGCCATAGTAGCACCTCGTGCTGGACGCCCTCCTGGAAGATGATAACCCAGCCCATGCTCCTCAGGCTCACCACTGGTCCACTCCTGCATCCCATTCAGAGTGCCAGAATCAATCAGAGCTGCTGGCAACTGCAACTGCTCATGAGCCGGCCAGTTCACTCCCACTACTCGGCATAGCTTCGTAACCGTGGATGCATAAGGGATGTTCATATGCTTTGCTCCCCTCAAAAACTTCAGAATTCCTTGGTAGATAAACTCACCAAGGTCCACATAGTACTCATCATGGAGAATTCCCCACAACAACTGTGCTCTCTCAACTGTGACCTCGTGTGCATGTGAAGAAGGCAAAATATTAGCACATATAAATGCATTCCATGCACGGGCATACCTGTTCATGGCGATCACCGGAAAGTGACGATACTCATTATTACCTGGACTGCGGGTCCAAACTGTGCCCGGTCGATAGAGAGTCGCACAAATCAAATCCAAGTCAAAATCCTCAGCAGTCTTTTCATTCCAGTTCTCCTCCTCGGGCTTCCTCTCTCGCTGTCCAATCACACGGAAAATCGCCGCAGGATGATAATCAACCGTGAGCCCACGGACTACAGAAAACCCATTCTTTTTAGCCTTCGCGTTCGCGTAGAACTCGCGAACAACGCTCATCGGTACTGCTTCGGGTGACTCATAAAAAGCTATCCACCCCTTCTCTGCAATCATGGGCAACAACTCAACATCCCTCCCTGATGGTAAAAACCCCCTCTCCTTCAGAATCGGCTTCCCCAACAGCCTAGTGTACTCCTCCTCCGCAGCTCTGTCAGTTAACCGAGGCCTTGCAGCAGTACCCCTCGATGAATCAGCAGTAGGAACTGTGCTGCTGCTGTCAATAGTGCGTGCTCTCTTGGGTGCCATTGATTCGTGAATAAAAGTGTGTAAGAACTGATTTTTGATGTTTGTGAGAGGGTTTAAATGTAGGAAGTTTTGTGGGAGATATGTAGGATAGGTGTATGTATATATAGGGTATGGATTAGATTAGGGTTTGGGAATTAAGGGATAAAATGATGGGGTAGTGGGAACAATTTGTGGGTTTATGGGCTAAAACTGTTTTTGTGTTTTTGTTTGTTTTGTTTTGTTTTTTTTTTGTTTTCGTAACTGTAAAAAATTTTCTGGAACTCGACCCCTGCGCGGCCGCTCAGCATAGCTGCGCGGGCGCGTAGAGGGTCTCTGGAATTTTTTTTTCAGCCCCTGTTTTCTGATTTTTTTGTGTTTTTGGATAGGTTATTAACTTCTAAGGGTTCCTGTAACAACAATTCATGGGTTGCCTCCCACGCAGCGCTTCTTTTTCGTCATTAGCTTGACGTTCCGTACATTTCTCAAGTAGTCAACAAAATGGCACTAACCACCTCTCGGTTTGCCATGTCCCCATAGTAGTGCTTCAACCGCTGACCGTTAACCTTGAATGCTTGGTCCGAATCATTCTCAAAAATTTCCACCGCTCCATGTGGAAACACAGTTTTGACAATAAAAGGTCCAGACCACCTTGATTTCAACTTCCTAGGAAAAAGTCGGAGCCGAGAGTTGAATAAAAGAACTTGTTGCCCTGGCACAAATAACTTAGGATGTAGCTTCCTATCGTGCCACCTCTTCACCTTTTCCTTATACATTTTGTTATTTTCGTACGCTTGAAGTCGAAATTCATCCAGTTCATTAAGCTGAAGCATTCTTTTCTTACCAGCTGCATCTAAATCCAGGTTCAATTTCTTCAATGCCCAGTAGGCCTTATGCTCAAGCTCCGCCGGTAGATGACATCCCTTACCGTACACCAACTGAAACGGTGATATCCCAAGTGGAGTTTTGTATGCTGTTCTGTAAGCCCAAACAGCTTCATCGAGCTTTAAAGACCAATCCTTCCTTGACGGACAAACAACCTTCTCTAGAATGCGCTTTATCTCTCTGTTAGACACTTCCGCTTGACCATTTGTTTGCGGATGATAGGCAGTCGCTACTCGATGATTCATATTATAACGCTGCATCATAGAAGTGAACTTACGGTTGCAAAAATGCGATCCTTCATCACTTATGATTACCCGAGGTGTTCCAAACCTTGTGAAAATTTGCTTATGAAGAAAATTTAGCACTGCCTTTGCATCATTTGTCGGTAAAGCTTTAACTTCGACCCATTTTGAGACATAATCGACTGCCAGCAAGATGTATTGATTATTGCAAGACGCGATAAAAGGCCCCATGAAATCGATTCCCCACACATCAAAGACCTCGACTTCAAGCATCACATTTAATGGCATCTCATCCTTCCTTGACAAATTTCCCACTCTTTGGCAACGATCACACCTTAAAACAAACTGATGAGCATCCTTGAACAAAGTAGGCCAGAAAAAACCTGCTTGCAGAATACGAGCTGCCTTCTTCTCACCTCCATAGTGTCCACCATAAACCGTGGAATGGCAGTCTCGTAATATCCCCTCCGTCTCACAGAACGGGATACATCTCCTGATGATCTGGTCAGCTCCCTGTCTAAACAAATATGGTTCATCCCACATATACCACTTCACCTCATGCAGAAACTTCTTCTTTTGGGCGGATGTTAAATTAGAAGGCATTATGTTGCTGACGAGATAGTTTACAATATCTGCAAACCATGGTTCTTCCTCCTGAATTGCAAACAACTGCTCATCCGGAAAAGATTCATTGATTAACGTCCTATCTTGTGAAGTAGAATCGGGATTCTCCAACCTAGAGAGATGGTCAGCTACTTGATTCTCAGTACCTTTTCTATCTTTGATCTCTAACTCAAATTCCTGAAGTAAAAGCACCCAACGAATGAGTCTCGGCTTCGAATCCTTCTTAGAAACCAGATAGCGAATAGCTGCATGATCAGTGAATACTGTTACTTTCGTACCAAGCAGATAAGATCGAAATTTCTCAAAGCCAAAGACTATAGCCAAAAGCTCCTTCTCAGTAGTGGTGTAGTTCAATTGGGCACCATTTAAAGTCTTACTCGCATAGTAGACCACATGGAAGAGATTTTTCTTGCGCTGTCCCAGAACTGCACCTACCGCATAATCACTCGCATCACACATCATCTCAAATGGTTCTATCCAATCTGGTGCTGTAATGACTGGTGCCGTGATCAAACTCTCCTTGAGAGTCTCGAATGCTGCCAAACATTCATCATCAAATTTGAACGGCACATCTTTCTCAAGCAAATTGCACAACGGCTTAGATATCTTTGAAAAGTCCTTGATGAATCGCCGATAAAACCCGCATGACCAAGAAAACTACGGATTCCTTTCACAGAATTAGGTGGGGGAAGATTTTCAATGACTCCCACCTTGGCCTTGTCCACCTCCAGACCCTTGCTAGAGACCTTATGCCCAAGGATAATGCCTTCACGCACTAAAATGACACTTCTCCCAATTAAGCACAAAATTAGTTTCCACGCATCTTTTGAGTACGGCGCGCAGATTATTCAAACATTCATCATATGAGTGTCCAAAGACGGAGAAGTCATCCATGAACACTTCGACATTATTTCCAATCATGTCAGAGAATATAGCCATCATACATCTCTGAAAGGTGGCTGGTGCGCCACATAACCCAAACGAAACTCTGCGAAAAGCAAATGTGCCAAATGGACAAGTGAAGGTAGTCTTTTCCTGATCCTCTGGTGCAATACAAATCTGATTATACCCGGAATAACCATCCAGAAGACAAAAATACTCATGACCCGCCAATCTGTCAAGCATTTGATCAATAAATGGAAGGGGGAAGTGATCCTTCCTTGTGGCTTTGTTCAATTTTCTATAATCCATGCATACTCTCCATCCTGTAACTGTTCGAGTAGGGATGAGCTCATTCTTTTCATTTGCGACCACAGTGATACCTCCCTTCTTAGGTACACATTGTATGGGGCTCACCCACGAGCTGTCAGAAATAGGATAAATGATGCCTGCATCTAGCCATTTCAGAATTTCTTTCTTCACCACCTCCTTCATGATGGGATTCAGTCTTCGCTGCTGTTCCACAGTTGGCTTACTACCTTCCTCTAGCAGAATTTTATGCATACAATATGAAGGACTTATCCCTTTGATGTCTGCTATGGTCCATCCTATAGCCGATTTGAATTCTCCCAAAATCCTTAAGAGCTTGTCTTCCTCACTACCTGAAAGGTCAGATGAAATAATAACAGGTAACGTAGATGAATCACCTAAAAAAGCATACCTCAAGTGTTCAGGTAATGGTTTGAGCTCCAAGGTAGGTGCTTCCTCTATTGATGGTTTGAGCTTCCCTTCAGCATTCTTAAGGTCAGAAGTACCAAGAGATTTAAATGGTATGTCCAACTTTCGCTTCCATGGAGAAGCGTTCAGATATTGTAATTGCTCGTTACTATCTTCATCATCGCTGTCAAAATCTCCCACTAAGGCCTTTTCCAATGCATCAGACATTAGCATGTGATCGAGTTCCGAAGTAACCGCAGAATCAATCACATCCACTTTTAAGCACTCCTCATCTTCTGTAGGGAATTTCATTGCCTTGAATACGTTGAAGGTCACATCCTGATCTTGGACCTGCATAGTAAGTTCCCCTTTTTGCACATCTATCAAGGTACGGCCAGTAGCCAAGAAAGGCCTCCCCAAGATTATGGGAATCTTCTTATCTTCCTCAAAATCCAGAATAACAAAATCTGCTGGAAAGAAGAGCTTATCCACCTTGACGAGCACATCCTCAACTATGCCCCTTGGGTAAGTAATGGAACGGTCAGCCAATTGTAGCGACATGTATGTGGGTTTTGGATCAGGCAGATCCAGCTTTTTAAAGATCGACAACGGCATCAGATTAATGCTTGCTCCCAAATCACAAAGGCACTTGTCAAACGTCAGATTGCCAATTGTGCAAGGAATGGTGAAGCTTCCTGGATCTTTCAGTTTTGGTGGTAACTTTTGTTGCAGAACAGCGCTGCATTCTTCCGTGAGAGCAACGGTTTCAAGGTCATCCAGTTTCACCTTCCTTGAAAGAATAGTCTTCATAAACTTCGCATAACTAGGCATTTGTTCCAGAGCCTCAGCGAAAGGTATATTGATGTGAAGTTTCTTGAACACCTCCAGAAACTTCTCGAACTGTCTATCCAGCTTTTGTTGCTGCAATCTCTTAGGAAAAGGTGGTGGAGGATAGAGCTGTTTCTCCCCTGTATTAGCCTTAGGTAGAGTGTGTTCAACAGTAGTCTTCCTTGGTTCCGCCGCTTTCTCCTTTTGCTTAGATTCTTCACCTCTAATTTCAGCTTCTACTTCTTTTGCCTTTTCAGCATCAGCTACTTTTCCAGACCTTAAGGTAATAGCCTTGACTTGCTCTTTAGCTTCCTTCCTGCCTGGTACTTCCGTGTCACTGGGAAGAGTGCCAGGTTGACGATTGAGCACTGCATTGGCTAATTGACCAATTTGATTTTCCAAGGTCTTGATAGAAACCACCTGACTCTTGCACAACAGCTTAAGTTCCTCAAAATCAACACTAGTAGGTGCAGCTGCACTTCCCTGTTGAGGATATGATTGCCTTGTAGCATACTACTGTGGTTGCTGGAATCCAGGTGGGTTAAACTGTTTACTCACTCCTTGCTGATATGGTGGCTGAATAGCATTCTGATTATTCCCCCAGCTGAAATTTGGATGAATTCTGTTATTAGGATGATAGGTCGCTGGCACAGGCTGCTGTTGTCGCTGATAATTATTCACATACTGAACAGATTCGTTTACAAGAGAACACTGACCCGTAGCATGAGAACCTGCACAAAGCTCACAAACCATAGCTATTTGATTAACTCCATACATAGCCAAAGAATCAACCTTCATTGATAGCGCTTGGAGCTGGGCTGCAATAGCGGTGGCTGCATCAACTTCCAGAATACCTGCTACCTTGCCTGACGTCATCCTCTGAGTTGGGTTTTGATGCTCATTTGCAGCCATCGTCTCGATAAGATTATACGCCTCAGTATAGCTTTTAGCCCATAAGGCGCCTCCAGCTGCTGCATCGAGCATGGGCCGAGATTGGGCCCCCAAACCATTATAGAAACCAGTGATCACCATCCAATCCGGCATTCCATGATGTGGACATTTTCTCAACATTTCCTTGTAGCGTTCCCAAGCCTCGCACATAGATTCTGTAGGTTGCTGCGCAAACTGAGTAAGAGCACTCCTCATAGCAGCAGTCTTTGCCATTGGATAAAACTTCACCAGAAACTTTTGCGCAAGATCTTGCCACGTAGTGATGGACCCAGCTGGTTCAGAATGTAACCAGTCTTTAGCCTTATCCCTCAGTGAGAATGGGAAAAGCCTCAACTTGATAGCCTCATCAGTCACGCCATTATACTTAAAAGTGCTGCAGATCTCGACAAAATTCCTTATGTGCATGTTGGGGTCTTCAGTTGCCGCTCCTCCAAAAGAAACAGAATTCTGCACCATCTGAATAGTGCCCGGCTTGATTTCAAAGGTGTTAGCTTGAATAGCCGGATGAAGGATGCTTGACTGAATGTCATCATTTTTAGGCCGAGAAAAATCCATAAGAGCTGGATCAGCTTGAACAATACGATCTCCCATGTTTACTGGTTCTTTCTGCTCAGTTCCTGAATCCGAATCCTCAAAATCTAACTTCTCCGGAATATCAAGAACTTCGTCTGTCTCCTCAGCTGTATCTAAAGTCCTCTTGCGAGCACGAGAACGAGTTTACATAAACGCTTGCTAAAGTACCTGAAACACAACCAAAAAGAGTAAGTAACTACTACGTCCTAATCACTGAGTCCTAATGACCAATGATGGTAAGTACATAAACTAAACAAATACGCCGAGTCCCCGGCAGCGGCGCCAAAAACTTGTTAGGGTGAAAACACGCACTAATATTCACGCAAGTATACGCGTTCGCAAGTAATATAAAATACTTTCTAGTTCGTTCCCTCAGAGACTCAGACTAAATTATTATCTAATTAAACTCACTCACCAATGTATGATTACTTCTCAATGTTAAGATAATAACACTTAAAATTGTTGATTAAATATTAATTATAATTAACTACTTAATTAACCACTTAACTAACACTTCAATTTATCAATAATAAAATACTCATGAGATCACAACTTCATTATTACTTCCTTCTATAGCCATTGTTATTACCTTTAGCATGTGACAGTGATGATATTAATCGAATAACACGAAACTGATAAAAGCCAACTTTCATTGTACTAATAGCATTCCACCAAGCATCCACAATTAAGATAGAAGTTGAATAGTCATCAATTATGTTGAGTTCCTATATGTCTACAGAAATTGACAACACAACGATTTAAGCACAAGTTATTCCTTTTTTTTATTACATAGGGCAAATAAAACTGTTAGAGTTACCCACTAATCATGCTCAACGTACATGAACCTATGCTAGCATGGCAAGTTCTAAATCTCAAGATCCACCGTCGCTTCACAAGAGATTAACACCCTATCTTATATGTTCGCGACGCACATAAGACGAATACGCACAACCAATACTAGATATCAAGCAATCATCACACACTAAAGTATTAAACAATTAACTAAAGAATTCCATAATAAATCCGTTGCAACCCCATGATCACGATTAGCCCATAATAGAACTTATCGCCATCATGGGTTCATATGAAATCATGACAAACAAACACAAGAAAATAATAATTAAACTAATTATATTAAAACAGAGTACGTCACAAGAGTAAATAAGTCAAAGCAAGAAAACTAGCATCCAACATTACAACGAAACAAGAATCACAAGAATATATGCTCCCTCTTCGTTGCGGTGTGCTAAATCGGTCTTCTTCCTTATCTCCTTCGCTTCTTGCGTAAAACACAATCTAAAACATAATCCCCTTGATACTCTCTGTGAAAACGTCTCAAATCTACCTATATAATAGTCCCATAAAACTCAGATTACATAGAAGTTGGAAGCCAAACAGAAGTAGAAGTCTAAAATAATTTATCTTTTTCCCCGACCCTGCGCGGCCGCTCAGCATAGCTGCGCGGGCGCGCAGGTTGCTGCGCGGCCGCTCAGCATTGCTGCGCGGGCGCGCAGGCCTCCACTGGAAAATCCAGGTTTGCTCCGTTTCTTCGCCGTAATCTGCCCATTCCTTTCCTCTCGCAATGGTGAACACATGCCAAGGCTTATTCTTGATGATTCCTCCCCCGAAATGCAACTAATACCCTGAAATGCATAAACACTAGAAAAACGCATCAAATACACAAAATACTTGATTTCAAGACACCAATTTAAGCCATTTTAAGACGTTCTAAGTGGTATAAAATGCCACTTATCACTGATGTTGTGTGATGAAAGAAGAAAGCAAGGGTGAGCAACAAGCCCACCAAAATAATATGTATAATGATTAACTATATATGAGCATTCTCATAGTACTCATGAAAGTCTTGGTCAAGAAGAAATGAACCAAGCTGATATCTTAACGCGACCAAGTCGCAAAATATTCAGTATATATACATATATACTTTTCAAAATCTTTGAAATCCTCTACCATGTATAATATACACAGAGTTCCAGTTTATAACTGTATAAAACTATCGTTACAAGGTGATCTCATATATCTAACCTTGTCTCAACGTTTTTGTGAAAATCTTTGTCATGCATAAGATAATCATTAACCAGATATAAGTTGAAAAGATGAAGTTACAAGATACTTCAATATGCTTATATCTTTTTCGAATACTACTTGAACTACCACCGTTCAAGTTATAATTAGTTTCAAAAGTTCATCATATAGATGAGACTACAAGACAAGATTTGAATAGATTCAATCTTTGAATATCGTTATAAATAATGAAGTTACGAGATACTTCATTAAGTCCCCATATATATATATACACCTATATATATATATACATTTCATACACTCCTTGAAAACCTCTGTTATGAAAATTATAAACAGAGTTGTAATATCCAATGAATTTGGAAAGGAGAAAACCTTGGCATAAACCTGATATCTTGCTGATCATGCAAAGATACCAATAAGTAACCTTTTCTACTGTAGCTGGATGAATTCCTCGCCGGTCATCACCCTGGCCACATTCGGACCTCGCGCTAGACCGTTACCCGGCCACTCACGCGTGGATGGACTGTCACCCAGCTTCTTACACCTTCATAGACCGTACCCCGGCCTGTCGCTTATGCCGACTCAATCAGATGGACTTACTTCCCGAACATTGGACAAGTAATCAAATTGTTGTCTCAAAACAGCAACCACGTTGCGAATATAAAATACACCACAGAGCCGGATCCCTCAGGTTTTGAGCGAGTATTTAAATCCCCTTGAAAGGAAGATCTTAAATATAAAAATGAGTTTTTGGGATCCACTCTAACCTTTAAAAATCATTTTGAAGACTCGAAAACATTTTTAAGAATGTTTAGAGAAATGCTGATTTAATGAAATAAATCAGTCCCGATATATTAGAAAATATCTGAATATTATTAAATAATATTCCCATAAGGATAATCTCTATATAAATAACTTGAAGTAGAAGTTGTAAAACTTATACTTGAAATGAGTATTAAATAACCAAAGATATACTTATACGAAAGTACTATCTTTATTTGAATAATCAAAAATAAGTTTGATTATCCACGCCTTATTCTTTAATAAAATAAAGAATATATTTTAGTAAATAATCGGAGTCATAGGTCCTCAAATGAATATTCAAATAATATTCAATAAATAATATAAAGTGAGTCATAAGTCCTCGAATGAATATTCAAGTAATATTCATTAAATAATATAAAGTGAGTCATAAGTCCTCGAATGAATATTCAAGTAATATTCATTAAATAATATAAAGTTATCGAATAAACCTTATTCGATTAATATATTTATAAACCATATCAATATATATATATAAATATATATATATCATATACTCGGGAACATCTACTCCCGGTTTTAGAAAAGGGTTCACCTTTGGATCCCCTATACTCAGGATATACGCAACTACTGCTTATCTCTAGCATAGGTATTATGCAACTAATAAGCATTTGAACCAACAGATATAAAAATCAAGAATACGAAACAGGCATGCATATGTACCATATCACATGCTCCAATATATCGCAAGAATTTGCTAATAACAAATATGCATTTATCACAAGATCATGCATATACACATATACATCACAACAACAGTTATACGGGTAGAAAACTTGCCTGAGCGACTGGGGGTGGTAAAAGGCCTGGGACGAGTCTGGTAACCTATAAACAACATATAAGTTGGAATTAAACCAAAGTCGATTAAGAATCTAGACTTTAACCAATTAGACTCTAACGCTTGCTTTTGCGCTTAACGATTCACTTACGTCGCTCGAGTACCCTCGGCTCCACCATTTTTAATAAATTAACCTTTACAAGTTTTAAGGAGATTCTTTCGCGAGTGTCTTACCAACTGCCTATTACACTTTACATAAATGTTTCATACTCCAATTAGTCCTTTAAGGTCTTTAACCTATGTTTCAAAATAAGGCGAGGGGTAATGATTTGTTCGCGAAACGTCGTTACTTAAAACGGCCGTTTCTCGTAAACCGTACATCGGAATCAAACGAACCACATATAAAAACGAAGCTCGTAACATGAACTATCTAAACATGGCAATGTCAAAACCTAGCAGTGAGTTCAAGGGTCCTAATGTTAAGAGCAAAAACAGTCTAAAGTAAATCGGGCATTACGAAGGCTATGTTTATGCGATTTCCCAAATTTATACCATTCCAAATCAACCACCAATCAACCCCAATTCATTCATACAACAAAACTCCCTCCATACCATACTACAACAGCCCCAACACCTCAAGTTCTCCAATTTATGTTATTTTCAAACATGAATTTAAAACTATACTTAAGTCCTTTAACTAATCAATAAGATTTCAACATCCAATTTACTACAACTGCAACCCAAACTCTAAACATGCAAGCATCAAGCTACTCTTTTACCATAACAATCAAAATCATCCTAATATACAAAGTAAAGTTAGGGTTTGGAGATGTTATACCTTCCTTGAAGTGATGTGAGTAGCTAGGAAGCCTTAAGAAGCCTTGAGATGTCTTAGGGATGCTTGGATCTTAAAGGAAAAACAAGAAAAATCAAGTTAAAAATCTTGAAATCACTATTCATTATATTCTTCATTGATTTCTTGGAAGAGATTGTGAATGATTTTGGAGCTCAAACTTATAGGATAGCTATATCTATGCATAAGGAGTACTAGATAATTACCTTACTAATTAAGGAAGCTTGGAACTTGAACTTTAAAATTTCTTCTTCTTGAAATGAAGAAAAGCCGAGAGAAAATGTTGAAGAAGAAAGGAAATGATTTTTGTGTTTGTGATTTGTTTAGCTTAGCTTGGTTGCTTTTGATTTGATTTTGGTTAATTACCTTATTAACCTTGAAAATTGTGTGGTTAAAAACCAACCACACCTCCTCCCCCCTATGCCATGCTTATGTCACCTTTGCTATTTCATCACCCCTTACTTGCCCTCTTCTTATTGGTTTGATGACCTCATCATCCCTAACCTCCTTGATTAACTCCTAATTATTTGCCTAATGACCGCTGATCTGTTATACGGTTCGTTTAACTTTCATTCTCGTTTCTCGTTTGAGGGATCATACCCGGGATCTTATTACTTGGGTTTCCTTAACCTTTCTGAATACATTATAATCCTTTTATGATCCTCTCATATAATCCTTTAATTTAAATCTTTTTAATCATGTTACCTTATACTCAATTCTTTCCGTATCTAGTGGATTTCCGGGAAAAATCAAAGTGTTCGGAATTGGATTCTGACGATCTTTACATACACTTATATACCATATAGAGTACTAATAAAATCTCAGAATATCAATAACAGAACCTCTACATAGTGTGGCATGAAAAGTTTTCTCATTCAGCATAATCAGCAAAAACACTATTCATAAGGGTTACAAAAAAAGTTCAAAATTTTGGGGTTATTACAATTATGTAGAACCAAAGTAAGAGATTTTATTGAATTTTAAGATAAAATCCTAATACAATCTATCTACTCGGTTTTCATCTTCTTTTTCACGGCTCGCTCCGCCCTTATCGCCTTGCGATGGTAAATTCTACTCATTGTGCCTACAAGAGAGATAATATTCTCTTGCAGCTCAAGAGCTGCTTGACGAGAACGTTCTGCCATCTCAGCCCGAAGTTCTTTTTGAAGAAGAACCTCTCCAGTAAAAAAGTGTAGTTCCAACTGATCATCCCAAGAGAGATGATCGTAAACTAAAGTTGGTCTTCAGTTGGATGGTAGATTTCACCATGAATAAGAACCTTGTGTCCGTAAGGTTTAAAGTATATATTCTCATCACTAGGATTAAAAATCGCTAAATAACAACCACCACTACGTGCATGGAACTGAGGGTGAACCATTTTGATGAGTAAGATTGTTTAGACAAGTGATGAGAATGTGGTGAGTTGAATATGAAGAAGGCAGTGAGAAGGTTTGAGAGTGGAGGGTTGTATTTGTTATTCCCAAACAATGCAACAAGAATTACCGAAGGGGGTTGAATGTAATTCTCGTTTCTTTTTATGATTTTAAAACTGTTCTCACTAAATAATATAACTGTGTAGATTTTTATGTATTGTGGAATGTAAAAATCAAATACAAAGAAATAAAACACAAGGCTTTAAAACTTTCTGGTGGATTTGAACTTATCCACCAGATATATATATATAAAGATGAGAACTCTGTGATGCTTGGATAGTACACAGCTGCTTATAAATGAACTAGCAGAATTACAAAGAGATGCTTAACAAATACAGCTTTTTCTATCTCTCTGAAAATAATTCTAGCTATTTCAGTTATTTGTTCTACTTGCTACAATTGGTTTATATACTACCAAGTTACATGATAAAAAGACAAACAAGTAAAACAAAATTGTTTCTAGTCTATTTTCATGTTGCTTCATTATACTGTCCATCATCTTTGAATATCTTCATATTTGAATGGAAATGGTAATGCTTCTTTGTTCTCTAAATCCTACAATTAGGCTGCCACATTCCTTTTGCAAATACCCGACGCATATGACTGTGTTGTCACTGTCAATAGCTATTTTGAATTTGATCATCTGTCAGGACTATGTTGGTCATCTATCAGTTTCCTTGTTGATCATCCTTTGGGAGCCTTTGAGGATCATCCATCGGGAGCCTTTTCTGCCACTTGACTCTATTTCACTTATACAGAATTATAAGATATCTTATATTTACAATTACTCACCCTATTCTGTATATCAATCTAGTAGTCAACATGACTTAAAGAATCCTATAGAATCTACTCAACTAATACATTGTTGTTTGCAGAATGTGCTACAAGACTTATTATAACATAAGCTACACTCTCGATGGAGGTTCAAAGGTCATCTGCCGGGACTATAAAGTTCATCCGTCGGGACTACTATAGAACATCCGTCAAGAGCTACAAAACACTAAGTTAAATCTACTAAGGTGTTTTGTTTAACTTATCATCAAGTTCACAACATATTCCTAACAATCTCCCCAATTTATGTCTACTGAAATTGTATCCATAAATTAAGAGAAACTTGATGATAACAAAATATCCTAAATGTATAGATTGAATTATGGTAGATAAAACTCGTAAGTGCAACAATTTATTTGAAAATTTAATAAAGTAAAGTGTACAAAGAGTTCTCACAATCATTTTCAAGGTGCTCCTCTAGTCTGAGCAGATTTGTTCTATCTCCTTTATTGTCTTGATTTCTTCCCAAGCTTCTTGTTGTTTTCTTCAATTTGATTTTGGAGTTGTCTATGAAATTCAAGTTCATCAGAGTTTGATAGATCCAGCTTTTCTTGCATTTCTAATAGAGTCTCATTGCTTGAGATGCTCAATTGGTCCTCCAATCTAAAGAATCTCCTAACACCCTTTTCATCCTTGAATTCAATCAGCCAGTAAGGCCTCAAGTGCACTCTGTTTCCTGTGAAGGGAATTATTAGAGTCCTTGGGAGTGCATCTGAGGCTTTATTACTCCTTAGTTCTTCTATCTTCTTTAGAATCATTCTCTTAGCAGTCACATTGAATCCAAAATCTTTCTTGAAGGATGAGAAGATCTTTATTAGAACATAATAGCTCTCTAGAAGAATCATGTGAAGGGGCCATGTGAACTCTTTCCCAGCCTTGTATTTGAACACTAGTCTTTCAGGGAGATTTTTATGAGCATCAATTGCTCTTACTTCTTCTAGCTCATCAATGTAGAGATTTATATCTGAGAATTCCTTGATGTTGCTGATATATAGATGATCTCCCTTGTTGACAGTTGATTGAGTTTTGGTTATGGTTTTGGTTTTGAGTCTCACAGGCTTGACCTTCTTGATTGCTCTTGTCTTTGTCTTCTTTAGCTTATTGAAAATTGGTAAATTGAGCTCAGGAAGGGAAAAACTATCCCAGTCTATTGGCATATCTTTGGGAACTATTAGTGTAATATCCGGGACATAACGTATAATTATTTTTGCTAATAAATATATATTTTGTATTTATTTTATTTATTCTGTTGATAGGGAAGAAAATAAATCCTGATTACATAGTTAATAGTGTATTGATTACACCTGATTTGGGCTGTAAGGCCCAATTAGAAGACGTATGACATTCAGACCAAAAAGGTCAACACATTGATCAGGCCTGATGGACCAGATCAGGCCTGATGGAACAAAGAAGGCCCAAAACCCTGAATATTAATTAATTTCATAATTAATTAATAAGGGAGAAAAACAGCTATTAACATAAGTCCTAATGGGGATATAAATCCTTGTAGATTGGCCTCCAAGGAACCTCATGGGATAAGGAATCAGCTTCCCACTTCCTAGGACTCCAAAGTCCATTCTAATTTAGAGACTTGCTCACCAAGTCTCCAAACCCAAGTCCAATTCAAGGACTCCCAACATCTATATAAGGGGCCTCACCCCAAAAATCAGAACTACAATTTTTGACTTGATCCTTGGCAATCAGCAAGGTACGTAGGCATCTTATTAAGGCAGATTGAGTCACGAAACACAAGAGCAGTCAAATCGAGCCTCGAAGCTCACGTTCCTTAGTAATAAATACAGCAATTATATACCTTAGATTTTAATCCATAACATTTGGCGCCGTCTATGGGAAGGCACAACAACAACCATGGCAAGAACAGGGAGAACAATTAGAGCTCTTGAGGAAGGAACACCATCGGAGACAACCCAAGTGATTTCGTCAACCTTGGAGGTACCTCCTCATTCAACTTATGCAGTCACTCAAGGAGAAGCCCAGATAGGGGTAACTGAACCTCAGCCACAAGGGACGATTCCCTCAGCTATTCAAGGTACAAATCCCCAAGTTCAACAACTACATGCACCTGTGAATTCTCGACCCATCGGGTACGAGTATTGAACTGTTGCGACTACTAACCCCCCTTATGGGATGCCCCTTTATCCCGAGGTTGGAGGAAGTGGACATGATGAACGGAGTGAAGCACGAGGGCGATCGCCCCCTACATACGAGGTTTGGCTCCTATCCCTAAGTATCAGGAATTTTCTGGTCCTTACACTGAGAGAGACTCTGAATCTTCGGATGATGAAGTAGCCCCAAGAAGGAGATGTGCTGGCAAAGAGCCGATGGCTGATGGTAGCCAACATCCTAAAAGCACCCAAGGGACGAATCCCCAAGAAGTGAAGGAGAGGATTAGGGCTCACGAGGCTGAGATTCAAAGGCTGAGGCGCGACTTGGAGGCGTACCAGACCACCAGACCCCCACTACCTCCTAGGGGGAGAAATCCTCCTCCTATCATAGACCTGGATGGTCCTATACAGAGAAGGGCTGTTATCCCGAGGGCTGATCCAAGTAGTCTTCTTCCCCTTGGAGATCCTGATGATCCTACTCCGCCCTTCACAGAAGAAATAATGAATGCCCATATCTCAAGGAAGTTCAAGATGCCAACTATCAAAGCTTATGATGGCACAGGAGATCCCGCTAATCATGTTAGGACATTCTATAATGCACTGCTGTTGCAGCCCGTGAATGATGCTATTAAGTGTCGGGCCTTTCCTCAAACCCTGTCGGGTATGGCTCAAATATGGTATAGTCGTTTGCCCCCAAACTCTATTGGGTCGTTCAGGGAATTAAGTCAGGCTATTATTAAACAGTTCATCAGTGGGAGAGTGCATGAGAAAAGTTCGGCATCTCTTATGAGCATTGTGTAGGGAACAAAGGAATCCTTGAGAGACTACCTGAATCGTTTCATAAAGGAGGCTTTAAAAGTCCTGGACCTTGATGATAAGGTAGCCATGATAGCACTGCAACAAGGAACTAGGGATGAGTTCTTCAAGATGTCCTTGGCCAAGCGTCCCCCTGAAAGCATGTTGCAGCTCCAAGATAGGGCAGGGAAGTACATTAAGGTGGAAGAAAGCATGAGGAAGACAGTAGTGAGCAACGAGCCTACTGGAGGCAAGAAGCGAAAAAATGATCTAGAATATATTGCTAAGGACAAGTATCTTAGAACCGAGCAAAACCCTGATTAAACCCCTAAGAAGGGAGGACCTGGGCAAAAGTTCACTGAATATGCTAAGCTGAATGCTCCTAGAAGCCATATCTTGATGGAAATCGAGAGAGATCGAGATATTTGTTGGCCTAAGCCCTTGAAGGCTGATCCAACCAAGCTAGATAAGAGCAAGTATTGCAGATTTCATAAAGATGTTGGTCATGACACCGATGAGTGTAGACAACTGAAAGATGAAATTGAGTTCCTCATTCGAAAAGGGAGACTGAACAAATACACTGCAGAAGGAGGGGATAGGAATAACAATGGAAGAAAGAACTTCGAAGATCATAGGAGGGACCAAGACGATCAGGGGCGGAATCCCCAACCTAGGGGACCGGTGATAAATACAATCTTTGGAGGACCACGACCCCGAGGGCCCATAATAAACACGATTTTCGGAGGACCGACTGCTGCTGGATTATCCAAGAACTCCAGGAAAGCTTATGCCAGGAAGGTTATGCATATTATTGAAGAAGCCCCGAAGAGGGCCAGGACAGAAGTAATATTGGCTTTTGATGATTCTGACCTAGAGGGTGTGAAATTTCCTCATGACGACCCGCTGGTCATAACACCGATAACCGATAATAGGAAATAGCCCGGTCAAGAGAGTCCTAGTAGATAATGGTGCTTCGATGGATATCTTGCTCCATGACACCTTTTTAAGGATGGGTTATAATGATTCTCAACTAACCCCGACCGATATGTCGATATATGGATTTGCGAGAGTAGAGTGCCCCGTGGAAAGGATAATCAAGTTGTCAACCACCATAGGTCAGGAACCAAGGCAAGCAACACAAATTTTGGACTTTGTGGTGGTAAAGGCTAGTTCAACTTATAATGCTATCATGGGGAGAACGGGGATACATGCCTTCAAGGCAGTCCCTTCTTCCTACCATTTAGTTATGAAGTTTCCCACCCGGAATGGGATTGGAGAAGAGAGAGGAGATCAAAAAATGGCTAGAAGTTGTTATGTAGCCTCTTTGAGGGCAGATGGAGTTGGGGGGCAAGTTCTGCCTATTGAAGATCTGGATATCCGAGAAAATGATGAGAAAAGAGGGAAGCCAGCAGAAGACTTGGTTTCAATTCCTTTAGCTCCCGAGGATCCTGAGAAGGTAACTTTCGTTGGAGCCACACTAGAGGAGCCCCTTAGAAGGAAGTTGGTGAAATTTTTACAAGAAAATAGTGACGTGTTTGCCTGGTCAGCAGCTGATATGCCAGGCATAGACCCAGAACTGATTACTCACAAGTTAAATGTGGATCCAAATCGGAAGACAGTAAAGCAAAAAAAAAAGAAGTTTTGCTCCGGAGAGGCAGGAAGCTATAAAACAGGAAGTAGAGAAGCTCTTAGAAGCTGGTTTCATTGAGGAGATTCAATTTCCGGAATGGTTAGCAAACCCTGTAATAGTAAAGAAGCCCAATGAAAAATGGAGGATGTGTGTGGACTTCACTGATCTAAATGATGCATGCCCTAAGGACTATTTCCCGTTGCCAAGGATAGATACTTTGATAGATGCCACTGCTGGGCATGAGATGGTAAGCTTCATGGATGGATTTAGTGGATATAATCAGATCAAGATGCACAAGGGAGATATTCCAAAGGTATCATTTATCACTAACTTTGGTTTTTATTGTTATCTTGTTATGGCATTTGGTCTCAAGAATCCAGGAGCCACCCATCAAAGGTTGGTAAATAAAATTTTTAAGGATCTTATTGGCAAGACCATGGAAGTTTATGTTGATGACATGTTAGTCAAGAGTCTAGTAAAGAGTGATCATATAACCCATTTTAGGGAAGCTTTCGAGGTCCTGAGGTACCACAAGATGATGTTAAATCCTACGAAGTGTGCTTTCGGAGTAGGATCTGGAAATTTTTTTGGATTGATGGTCTCCAAGAGAGGGATCGAGGCCAACCTTGATAAAATAAAAGCAATCCAGGACATGGAGCCACCAAAAACTGTCAAAGATGTTCAGAAGCTCACATGAAGGGTTGTTGCACTGGGACGATTCATCTCCAAGTCAGGAGACAAGTGCTTGTCATTTTTCAAGTCCTTAAAGGAGATCAAAGATTTTCAATGGAGTGAAGAAAGCCAGAAGGCATTCGAGGAATTAAAGAAATATATGGCCCAGGCCCCGTTGTTGGCCAAGCCAACTTTGAATGAAGTTTTATACTTATACTTGGTCGTTTCAGAGAATGCCTTGAGCGTTGTGTTGATTAAGGAGGAACTGAAAATCCAGAAACCCGTATACTATGTCAGCAAAATTCTACATGGAGCCGAGTTGAATTATTCAACTATTGAGAAGTTTGCTTTAGCTTTGGTGATGGCTTCAAGAAAGTTGCATCCTTACTTTCAGGCTCACAAGATTGAGGTGTTAACAAATCAACCCCTGAGAAATATCATTCATAGTCCCAAGGCTAGTGGAAGGCTGATTAAGTGGGCAATAGAGTTGGGAGAATTCGACATCAAGTATAAGCCACGAACGGAGATAAAAGCCCAGGCATTAGCTAACTTCATGGTGGAATGTACCATACCCAACCAAGAAGTTGGGGGCAGGAAGATATCATACATCAAACAAGGAAGTTGATAAGGAGGACAAAGAAAAGGTTGATAAGGAGAAAGAATATTGGGTTCTCTATTTTGATGGAGCATCAAAAACAAATTCAAGTGGAGTATGTTTGGTTTTACAAAGCCCTGATGGGTTCTTAATTGAGTATGCCATGAAATTAGACTTCCCAACCACAAAAAATGAGGCAGAATATGAAGCTCTGATAGCTGGGCTCGGCCTAGCAGGGACACTTAGAGTCAAGAACTTAAAAGTCCATGGAGACTCGAAGCTGGTCATATCCCAGGTAAAGGGAGAGTTTGAGGCAAGGGATGATACGATGGCTAAGTATGTCCGCCTAGTAAGGGTTGTGATGACCCAATTCGATGAATGCCATGTTGAGCACATTCCAAGGGAGGAAAATGCTAAGGCAGATGCATTATCAAAGTTTGCTTCATCTGAGATAGAAGAAAGTTCAGGAAGTGTATACTTCCGTATTTTGAAGGCACGGAGCATCGATGTTAAGCTTGTAGCTCCTAAGGCCTGGGGACGTCATGGATAGATCCCATTAAGGCCTACATTCAAACCGGTTGGTTGCCAGACGATGATATTGAAGCACAGAAGTTAGCTATTCAAGCACTAAGGTACTCTCTGATAGATGGGATTCTGTATAAAAGATCTTTTGTGGTTCCTTATTTAAGGTGTCTCAGGCCCGATGAGTCACGCTTGGCTCTTGAAGAAGTACACGAAGGTATTTGTGGGCAACACTTGGGGGGCAGGGCCTTAGCTCATAAGATCACCCGTTTAGGTTTCTATTGGCCAAAAATGATGGATGATGCCAAAGAATATATGAAGAAGTGTGACCGCTGTCAGAAGCATGCACCGGTCGTTAGACAACCCCCCGAGATGCTGACCTCTATCAACTCACCCATCCCCTTTGCTATGTGGGAAATGGATATACTTGGGCCTTTCCCCATGGCCACATCACAAAGGAAGTTCTTAATTGTAGCCATAGACTATTTTACCAAGTGGATTGAAGCTAAGCCCTTGTCCAAAATCACGACTAAGCAGGTTGCATAATTCTTGTGGGAAAATATCATGTGTCGGTATGGAATTCCCCGCATCCTAGTCACTGACAATGGAACACAATTCAACAACGAGGAATTCAAGAAGTACTGTGAGGAGAATGAAATCGAATTACGATTCACCTATGTGGCTCATCCGCAAGCCAATGGGCAAGCGGAAGTGGCAAATCAGATAATCCTGGATGGACTAAAGAAGAGGATCGAGAAGTCGAGGAATAATTGGGTGGATGAAATACTCCCAATACTATGGGCCTATAGGACTACCTGTAGAGTCACGACTGGAGCAACTCCCTTCATGTTAGCATATGGGGCAAGAGCAGTTGTTCCTGTAGAGATATCACATTCCTCCCCTAGGATTCAAGCTTTCAATCCTGGGGAAAATGAGGAAGGGCAAAGGTTAGCCCTGGATCTAATTGATGAAGTGCGAGATGAGGCACATGCGAAGATAGTGGAGTATCAGAAAAAGGCTTCGTTCTACTACAACCTAAGAGTTAAAGAAAGGTTTTTTAAACAGGGTGACTTAGTCTTGAGGAAGGTAGAAGCCTCTGGTGTAGGGCAGAAAGGGAAGCTTGCCCCAAATTGGGAAGGGCCATACAAGGTCAAGAGTGTTCAAGGAAGAGGAACCTACAAGCTGGAGATTATGGAAGGTTTTGAAGTCCCGAGAACTTGGCATGCACAAAACCTGAAGGTTTACTATATATAAGTCAATTGAATATGATTCTCACTTGTCAAGATAACAAGAAGGTTGAAAAGCACCTTGAAGCTTTGTTTGCTTAGGATTTATATGTTTTAGTTTTATTTTGAGGTTATTAAGACTTGTGTAAGGGATGAATCCCAAACAATTTATAAAGCTCAGAAAGTTTTCAAAATATGTTTGAATCTCTACGGCAAGACAAGTAAACTAAATGCATGAAAGGCAAGCATAAAATCAGATAAATAGAAATGGATCGAATAAATATTACAAAATTTCGATAAACAAAGTCTCAAAAATAAGATAAAGTGAATAAGCCACGCAGGGCTGGAAAAGCTCTGAGTTGTGGTGCCCTCGGCATCCATATCGTCATCCCCTCCGCTCTCACTAGAAGTCTCTGTCGTCTCAGAGGAGGAGGAAGAGCTGTCATCCTCAGCAGGCCTGGAAGACGACTCGGGAGGAGGAAGAAGCGGGTCCTGAGGGATGCGATCCGAGACAACTACTCGGGTATGAAACCTCTGCAGCAAAGCCTCGTCATCAGGGAAGACATAGTCTGTCAGGTTAATATCAGGACAGGCCTCGTTCACAGTCCCAAGGGCCGTGTCCCAACCAGTCCTAAAAAACCCAGGAAAGACTGAGTCATCCCTTACACTCATGGACTGGGTAAACTCCTCCGAGTCAAGATAGTTACCAATCGCTTTATCTTTCTCAGCCCGCAGCACCACCAGGTCAGCGTTGGACTCCCCGAGCTCTTCCTCCTTACGCTTGAACTTCTTCTCTAGAGCAGCATACTTCTTCTGCTGCCTCTTGAGGACATTGTCGGCTTTGTCAGAAGCCCTCTTCCATGACTCAGCTTGCCTCACAGTGCCTTGAAAATAGGCGTTAGACTGAAATGAAACAATAAACAAAGTGTAAGTCAAGTGAATGCTACAAGTAAGAAAGATAAATTCAAGAAAAGGTCATACCGAAGCCAGAGACTGAGCTCCCATGAGCTTTATCCTCTCAAGATCAGGGGTGGCAACCACATCGGTAAAATCTTTGGGAGTTACGCCATGGTAGGACCAATCCCAAGCATGCTTCGTGGATCCAACTACGGTATCCCCTCGGCGAAATCCCAAGAGAGGCTGAAAAGCGCCCGTAGCAGCAGGGGCAGGAGTAGCAGCAGTAATAGGAGCACTAAGGGCCTCGGCTACCTCAGCTGAAGCCTCCCCCATGGGCTCCTTGTGTTTCCATAAGAAGATAGGCTCAGTGGCCTTTCCTCGAGTATCAAGGCCCGCAAGTCGAGCCTTCTTCATCCTGGCAGTCTCCTCAACGGGAGGCACAGTATCCTCGTTGATCTCCTTAGCAGCTGCAAAACAAGATAAAAAACAAAATAAGTGGTGTCAATAATGCATGAAATGAAATAAAATTGAGAAGGGAAGAAAAATACCCTGTTGAGAAACAGAGGATAGCCCCACATGGATGAGGGAGAACTAGTCTAAAAGAGTCCAGCTAGTAGTAGTGTCGTCATCCCGAGTAAGCTCATTATAAATAATAGTTTCCTTGGGAGTTAAGTGAATGGAATTGAGGCTACCATCACTAACCTTCCTGAAGGAAGATCTGAAGAGTGTGCCCCAGTCGCCATTCTCCCAGCGTAACCCGACAAAACTATTCCTCCAATTTTGGTTATTATCGGGAATGAAGGCGCTGTTAAAGATATGCTTACACTTGGTCCTTTGTTTAACATAGACCCAACCACAAATACTGGAAGAGCTGTTATAACACTGAAAAATCTTCATAAAAACAGCTACAGACAGGGGAAAACCTTCCCTAAGGCAGCAAACCATAAAACATAAAATGTTCCTCCAAGCATTTGGAGGAAGCTGACATGGTTTATTTGTAAATCAGCTAGAAGGTGAGGAATGAAGGGATGAAAAGGGAACCTAAGCCCAGCATTAAGGCCATTTGTGTAAATAAAGAGGGTGTCAGGTTTCCAATGGCAAGTACGGTCGCCACCAGAAACTGGAACTAATCTCAGGGGAGGAAGAACGTTATAACGTGCATTTAATTTATCGAAATCTATACTATGCCAGGTGTTGCAATGATTAAAAGAATCAAGATGAGCAGTGGAGGGATATTCGTCCCCCCTAGTGTTGATCATATCTATCAGAGACATGTAAGAAGAACGAATTTCAACACCCTTACCTCGTTTTGAAGCCGAGGCTATCTTGGCCGCTCTCTCGGAATTCTTATCAGCCATTGATGAAGCTTGGAAGGATCTAAAAACCTTGAATGGAAAAGGAGGCCGGAAAAGGCTAAAGAATTTGCCGGAAAAACTTCTAAGGGAGGAGAGTTGAGAGAGGAAGAGGTTAGAGTATTTGAGAAAAGAAGTGTGAAGTGGAGAGTGGTGAGTGTGAATGAAAACACACTCCTCCCACCCTTATATAGGAAGAGAAAAGGTAAATTGGGCCTAGAAAAGCCCATTTGGGCCTAAAGTAAGGAATATTCTGGAATGTTCTACAAGGTATTGAAAGAGTTAAGGGAAACTTTCTAGAAAAATCCAGAAACATTTGGAAAAATTCCATAAAAACCTCGAAAATTCCAGATGGTTCTAAAAATTTGGCTTAGAAATGGGAGACCAGCCCAAGAATTATTGGGCCTGAGGGTACAAGAAGCCCAAATTCTGAAAAAGGCCCAGGTTGGAAAAACATAAACTAGCCCAGGCCCAAAGAAAGCCCAGTTGGAAGAAATGGGCCCAAGATTAAAACCCACTAAGGGGTTGGCCCAAGAGAATCCAGGCCCAAATCAGGAGCCCAAAAGATTCCCGCCCAGACTTATGGCCCAAATCAAATATGTGCACTCACAAAAATTTATATATTCCAAATTCTTGACCCAATTCGATCAGGGCTCATGTTGTATTCCTCGTCGAATTAGTTGTGGTCGAAAAAGCGTCGACCAAGGCTAAGAGAAAGGGTTAATTCAGTCAAAATTCTAATTCCTGACCGAAAGGGTCAGGATTCTAATCGAAAATCTTATCCCTGAAAACCTTGTCGACTAGAAAGCAAGGGAAAATCCTGATCGAATGGATCCTGTTCGAAAATCTGTCGACTTGGAAATAAAAGAGGGCTAATTCGGTCAAAAACGGGGAATCCTGACCGAAAGGGGAAGAAAAATCCTAGTCGAAAATTTCCTGCTCGAAAAAAAAATAATAGGGAAAAAATCCTGGCTAAAATTCGACCAGGATCCTGGTCGAACCGGATTCTTAATCGAACCAGGTGCAAAACAAAAGAAGAAGAAAAAAGAGGGAAAATATGTTTTCTGAAAAAGAATTATATTCTGAATATTTTCAAAAACAAGGAAATTCCTTAAAGTATTTTTCGAAAATAAAATATTTTCAGAAAAATAAGGAATAAATCCAGAAAAATAAGGAAAAATCCCAGAGTTAAGGGAAAAAATCCTGAAAATAAGGAAAAATCCCAGAATTAAGGGAAAAATTCCTGAAAATTATGGAAAAATCCCAGAATTAAGGGAAAAAATCCAGAAAATTAAGAAAAAATCCCAGAATTAAGGGAAAAATTCTTGGAAATTAAGGAAAAAACCAATAATTAAGAGAAAAAATCTTGTAAATTAAGTTAATTCCTAAATAATAGGGATTAAAATAAATCGTTGTAAATGTGTAGGTCGGACCACACTTTGCGCAAAACGATACCCTGTAAGGGAACAAATGAACGTAACTTCTGCGAAACCTAGTCACTGTTTCCTGTTTCCCAAAAGTTGGGGGGCAAATGATAGGGAAGAAAATAAATCCTAATTACATAGTTAATAGTGTATTGATTACACCTGATTTGGGCTGTAAGGCCCAATTAGAAAACATATGACATTCAGACCAAAAAGGTGAACACATTGATCATGCATGATGGACCAGATCAGGCCTAATAGAACAAAGAAGGTACAAAACCCTGAATATTAATTAATTTCGTAATTAATTAATAAGGGAGAAAAATAGCTATTAAGATAAGTCCTAGTGGGGATATAAATCCTTGTAGATTGGCCTCCAAGGAACCTCATGGGATAAGAAATCATCTTCCTACTTCCTAGGACTCCAAAGTCCATTCTAATTCAGAGTCATGCTCACCAAGTCTCCAAATCCAAGTCCAATTCAAGGACTCCCAATATCTATATAAGGGGCCTCACCCCACAAATCAGAACTACGTTTTTTGACTTGATCATTGGCAATCAGCAAGGTACGTAGGCATCTTGTTAAGGCAGATTGAGTCACGAAACACAAGAGCAGTCAAATCGAGCCTCGAAGCTCACGTTCCTTAGTAATAAATACAGTAATTATATACCTTAGTTTTTAATCCATAACATCTATGAACCATGTGTTTAGTTGCATATGTGGTTGGATATTTAAATATGATATAATTTGAGTATTTCAATTTTTATATGTTCAAAATAAAGTATAGGTAATTGTCGTATCTTTCTATTAATTTTTATGTTGTTTTATGATTGTATAAAAGACTTATGGATTTAATAAATTATTTTTCCGAGTAATTAAAAACTATTTTGTATAATCGGGAACCAACCGACTTCAACCTTGCTTACATTTTTACAAACCGAAACTCTTCTGAGAACTCCTTTCTAATCAAATTACAATATTCCGAGCATCTTCCATGTTTTGACTTTTTCGATCCGGCGTACGGTTTTCCCCGTACGGCGCGATATTTTCGATAGAAAATTCGTTTCGGTAAATCGATAAACCCGTATTTTCGAGAAACGGAATCTTTTTATTAAACTATTATAATTATCATCTCGTAGTACGTGTAACCAAAGCATTGAGACCAACACCGAAGTACAAAATGTATAGATTTGGATAATTATCCTAAAAATGGTACCGTTTTGGATCTGTTTTCTCAAATAAACGTAATATTTTATATTCGGTATGATCCAATGGGGTACCAATATTTTGAAATTATAAAAGCCCTTACCATATTTTATTTCGTACAGAAAATTATTTACAAACAGTTAAAAATATAATTTTACAGAGAAAACCGTAATTTCATAATAGTTTCTGAGAATCAAACTGCGATTTCAAGGCGTTACCGGATTCCAATTGGAAAGCTCGAGTACTCAAAACAAAGGTCTTGAGGTGTTCTATCAAAATCAATAAGATTTATAAATGCAGAATCAAAGGTTGATTTTCTATATTTTTAGTTATTTTCGAATTAATTTGAATTAAATTATGATTTTTTGTTCGAGAGATTGTTTGGATGATTGCATGTTGTAAAGCTTTTCTTCCTGATGATTTTGATATATTATATGATTGATTTGGAGTTCAATAACATGCTCAAATCTGTGTTTTAATTTCGAATTTGAAAATTAGGGTTTATAACCCGTATGAATGTTCTTAATTGAAATTTGGGGGTTTCTTCCCCAGGGGTTATTAGATGATTTTGTTGATTGCATCGTATTCCTGGTTGAATTTGTAATCGATTCATGTATAGCTTTACAACAGACGATTCTTGGTTTGTTCAAATCGAAGGAAATAAAACTCGTCGGAGACGGCGAGTTTCTTGGACCTTTTCCGGCCAAGTTCTTGATTGTTTGGTTGATTTGATTGCATGTATGAGTTGCTGGTAGCCAGGGTAGTGAATCTGGAGAGTTTGGTGGCCTGAGGTAGCCGGAATCGTGTTCTCCTGCTAACCTCCGGTGAAAACGACGGTGACCACTGCAAAATTACAGTTTGGTCTCCGAAGTTTTGAAGAAGACAGTTTAGTCCCTGTAGTTTCAAAAATTTGCAAATTTAGGATTGTTGTTTTAAAATTATTTAAAAATCATATTTTCTATTTATTTTAATTACAGAAATTCATTTTTAATTATTAAAAATCCTAAAAATTATTATTTTAATTCTAAAAATTATTTTTAATTCAAATATAAATCTGAATTAATTAGTTAATTAATTTTAGTTAATAATTAATTAGTTAATTGGTTAATTAATTCAAAAATTATTTGATTAACTGATTTTATTAATTGTTAAAATGAAGGTTGCATTAATGATAAAGATCTCTGGGGAAACCGCTAAAAAACGATTTTGGGTGGTGCGGCTGAGCCAGAGTGGGCTCAGCAGTCGGCCTATCTTTCCGGGCGCACGCGTAAAGGCATTATTAGTTCCACATGTCATTACTCTCGTGGGATTTCAAAGAAATGGGCCTTGACCCCAAGGTTATGGGCCTTGCGAGCTACCAAACTGCTCTACCCCGCGCTGCAGAGAAGAATTGAACACTAATCCACAGCTGAGGAAGAGCAGGGATAATCGTAGACTAAGAAGAGAGGACGCAAACACATTTAATTGGACTCTTTTGTGTCCCAATGTCGCCCCGGAGTCGTTGAACTCTCCCCCTTGGCTCAACTTTTACTTTAGACGAAAAAAACGAAATTACTTTCCTTTCTTCTACTCAAAAACAAGCCTAAAACACGGGGTTTGGGTCTTTTTATCACATTGAGATACTCTTCTGAGAATCTTTACTTAGCCTTGTAGTCAGACCTAACATTGATTGAAGCATACCTTTAACAAGGAAGGATCAGACCCCCAGTAGTTCGTGAGAGCTGAGCTCGCACGCTCTATGCTTTTCCCCAGCTCTAGCCACAACAGAAGCCATAGATCTTGCTCGGGATGCTAGTATTAGATTTAATTATTTATTTTGATTTAAAAATTCCAAAAAATAATTTTGAGCTTTAAAATATTATTTTAAAATGTTTTCAAGGCTCGATAATTATTATAAAATGATTTTAAAGTCAGATTCGAGCAATCGAACTCTATTTATTGTTTTAAAATGACTTAACGACCCGTTTTAATTCCGGCAAATAGTCAAGGAATAAGAGATAGTGATCGAAAGCAGTGAAGTGTTAGCGAGATAAGACAAGGCAAGTGTTCTGAACCTTTTCAAGATATATTGTGAATAATTGATAGTTTTGTTTTATATTGCAAGTGCTTTGAAGCACTGAAACCTAAACCTTGATTCCATTTATTGATTTTGAGCCATAAGCTTTGTTCTTTCTAAACCATTGATTGTTGAATACCCAGATACGAACCACAGATATACAGTACTACTCCAGAAATATATGCAAACTAAATATTAATCACTGAACTAAAATTGTTAAACACTCAAACCTTTATACCGGTTGATAGTCAATCTTTGTATCTTCCATATTGTTCCCTTGTGAAGATTGAGAACCATCTTATGCTTGACACTCCATGTTGTTTATTATTCTGTTTATTACTTACATTGATTTATTATGTTATTATTATAGAATTGGTTTGTTTTATTAAATGTGGACCAAATTCGTGGTCAGACCGGATTGGTGGTCATGTTAGGCCAATATGTGCCTTGAATCCAGTAATTAGAGCAGAGCTGTGTGCCTTGCTCGGGGTTAGTGCATGACTGATCAGCAGCCTAACCTTGGTTTTTGAAATAAAAATTAATATCCAATTCTAAATCATTGCTTAGCCATACACTTGATACCTTAAATCATTTCACTTGATCATTGTTTATCTCAGTATTGTCAATGTGACTTGCTGACCAAGTTAGCTCATTTGTGCGATTTTGTTTATGTTCTTTTCCAGTTAAGAAGGAATCTATTGGTAACGAGGATCCCCAACCAAGTGCACGAGCTAGGATTCCAGGTTAAGCGGATTAAGCTAGATGAAGACTTTTGTAATAGTTAAGTTTGGAAGTTTGTATGAATATTTAATATTCAGTTGTAAGTTTGAATAGTTGGGATTTGGGTGTTTGTAATATAAGTGTGTGTGTGTGTGGCTTGTGTGCAAACTTAAACCTTTTGCGATCCATGGATGTTGGTAAGTAGGGTCACTGCATATTATTATTATTATCTTTATTATTGTTATAAGAAGGTATATATATTATGTGTGGTTGTTGTGGACCCCAAACTTCTGACCCGGGTTTGGAGGGCGCCACAGGTTTGGTATCAGAGCTACAGGTTATAAGTCACTGACACAAGCCTAGATTGTCGGGAATGGGTACAGGGTTAGGGTTAGAAGTAAGAATAGAAAGATAGAACGTCGAGAGGTTGAGTGCGACTGAATAATAGGTGTTAGTATGATTCGTGAGGGGATTCGAGATTCTTATTCTTGCGATATGATTTTCAGATAGCAGAGATGGCAGATTCTATCATTCCAGTATCATCTGATCATTCGGAGCCTTCAGTAGGAGGACCGTCATCTGATCCGCGTCTTGTTCTTCCACCGGTGTTGGCTATATTACCTCCTGGTATGAGGTCACCTAACCGAGGACCCCACATGCTGGTTCGGATTCTACTGGGCATTCAGTTGCGGGTTTACCATTTCAGTCTACTCCACATCATGTTCCTTATTTCCGGTATGAGGCACTTTTTTGGAGCGTGAGGCCCTGTTGCACAGATTCGAGAGCTGTAGCATATAGTGAGGATAATAGATGTTAACAGGAGTGTGAGGGAGCTTCGGGAGGAGATTCATGTGACATGGAGGGTTCTTGAGGCTAGATTACATGCTACATGTGAGTATGCAGACCCTGATGCTCTTATGGGATGGGCCAGAGAGGTGATGGAAGATCTTGAGAGGCTTGGTGGACCAGAGTTTCCTTGGAGCTAGAGACAGAGATGCAGAGTCAGAGATACTGAGCCAGAGTTGTGGTTGTTTTATTATGTACATTAGTGTGTATCAGTAGACTTTTGGCTTGTATTTATAGACTAGATCTGCTGAGTAGGGTGTAGACATGTTGTACCCCTTTTGTTTTTACTTTTGAAGCATTTTTACGCTTGTACTACCAAAATTTTTATCTATATATATCAGTACCTTTTCCTTTCCAGCATTATCATTTATATTATTGCACCTGTTCTATCTTACTTTATTTATTGCACCAGTTATAACTCTTATGATACCATGTACCCTATCCCCTTAACTGTTTACATTCTGTAAAGAAGCATGCAATTTACTTAGTTCTACTGTTATAAATGTTTTCAAAAAGAGATATTTCTGTTTTACAAAAACTTTTCATAAAAAGGATTTGATTTAAAGGCTAAATAAGTCGTTTGATTCTTTACAGAAAATGCCTCCCAGAAGAAATGCCCGTTCTACCAACCAGAATGAAGAAACCAATAATAACAACCAAGACAACAGCAACCAGAATGCAAATCCAGGTCCCATAGACCCAACAGTAGCCCAGATTCTTCAGATCTTGGCTCAACAAACCCTCAACCGGACTCAACAGCAATAAAGACAAACCAACCCTCAGGTAACTTTTAAGACTTTTCAAGCAGTGAATCCACAAGAATTCAAAGGTTCTTTAGATCCAATTGAAGTGAGTGTTTGGTTAAAGGAAATAGAGAAGTCATGTGCTTTGGTTAAGGTTAAGGAGGAACAGAAGGTTGAGTTTGCAAGTTATTATTTGAAAAATGAAGCCACCTACTGGTGGGAAACTGTGAAGACATTGGAAGGTACATATGTTATTACTTGGGAGAGATTCAGAGAATTATTTCTAGAGAAGTATTTTCCTCAAGTTGTTCAAGATCAAATGGAATTGAAGTTCTTGGAGCTAAAGCAAGGGAATATGTCGGTAGCTGATTATGAAAGTAAGTTTGAGGAATTGTCAAGGTTTGTACCATCATATATGGATACGGATATGAAGAAAGCTAAGAGATTTCAGAGAGGTTTAAAGCCATGGATCAGAGGGAAGCTAGCCGTATTTGAATTGGAAACCTATGCAGGGGTTGTATAGAAGGCCATGATTGCAGAGATGGAGAGTGAGATGTCATAGAAGGAGAAGGAGAGTAAGAAAAGAAAGTTTGAAGGAACTGAAGGTCAGACCCAAGCAGGGAAGTTTCCAAATTTCAACCAGAAGAACGACAAGTTTCAACCAGGGAGAAATTTAATTTTGAAGAAATAAAATGCAGGCGACGGAGGTCAAGGAAACCGTTCAGCCACTGTAAATCAGCCAAATCAGCTAACGCTAACTTTACCAGATTGTCAGGTGTGTGGAAAGAAACATGGAGGAGTTTGTAATAAGTTGAATGTAGTTTGTTATAAGTGTAATCAGGAAGGGCACTATTCAAGGGAATGCCGCAACCAGCCAGCCAGAGAACCAGTGAATAAAGACCAATCTACCCGGAATCTAGGAGTCAAGGTTCCAGTAGTTGGATTTACATATTTTAAATACGGAAAGCCAGGACATATAGCAAGAGATTGCAAGACACCAGCCCCAGTTAGTAAAGTATTGAGAATCATGGGATCCACTCCAGTAGTAAATGAGACTCCAAGAGCTAGAGTTTTTGACATGTCGGTGAAGGACGCTATCCAGGATACTGATGTCGTGGCAGGTATGCTTAATGTGAATTCTTTATGTGCCAAAGTATTAATAGATTCAGGGATAACTCGCTCGTTTATTTCTCAGGATTTTGTTAATAAGAAAAATTGTCCGGTGGAGTGTTTAAATGAAATAATGACTGTGGAATTAGCCAATCAAGAACGTGTATCTGTTATTCAAGTGTGTGTAAATTGTCAGATTGAAATTTCTGGTCATAAGTTTTGTGTGGATCTGATACCATTTAAGTTAGGAGAGTTTGAAGTTATTTTAGGAATGATTGGTTATCTAAGCACGATGCTCAGATAGATTGTCATAAAAAGAAGGTAATTGTAAAGACACCAGATGAGAAAATGGTAATGTTTAAGGGCCAGAAACAAGCGAAGAAGTTCTTAATGATGATTCAAGCTAAAAAGTTGCTATGGCAGGGATGCGAGCATTTCATTGCGTATGTAATTGATAGAAGTCAAGAGCCAGCAAAGCTCAATGACATTCCAGTAGTCAATGAGTTCCCAGATGTGTTTCCCGATGAGTTACCAGGACTTTCTCCAGACTGGGAAATTGGGTTTGCAATTGATTTAGCACCTGAAACGGAACCAGTATCCAAGGCCCCGTATAGAATGGTGCCCGTCAAAATGAAAGAGTTAGCAAAGCAATTGAAGGAATTGTTAGAGAAATGAGTGATTAGACCAAGTGTATCCCCGTGGGCTGCACCGGTACTATTTGTTAAGAAGACAGACGGAAGCATGAGACTATGCATCGACTACCGATAACTCAACAAGCCTATAATCAAGAATAAGTACCCATTACCTCGAATTGATGATTTGTTTGACCAATTGAAGGGAGCCAAGCACTTCTCCAAGATTGATCTGAGATCGGGATACTGTTACCTTGATTTCAGAACAAGGTACGAACATTATGAATTCATAGTGATGTCTTTTAGATTAACCAATGCCCCAGCAGTATTTATGGATTTGATGAACAGAATTTTCAAGGAATATTTGTACAAGTTTGTCATTGTATTTATACATGATATTTTGATTTACTCGAAGACAGAAGAAGACTATGCAGAGCATTTGAGGATATCTTTGGAAATTTTAAGAAAGGAAAAGTTATATGCGAAGTTCTAAAAGTGCGAGTTTTGGCTAGAGAAAGTTCAGTTCTTAGGACATATAGTCTGTAATGAAGGGATCAAAGTAGACCCGACAAAGATTGAGGCTATTACAACTTAGGAAAGACCAAAAACACCAACAAAAGTGAGAAGTTTCTTGGGATTAACAGGATATTATCGACGATTTGTTCAAGATTTCTCGAAGATTGCGACGCCTTTGACAAAGCTTACTCGAAAGAATGAGAAGTTTATATGGAATGACAAATGTGAAGAAAGTTTTCAGGAATTGAAGTGGATTTTAATCACAACACCTGTTTTGTCACTTCTAGATGATCAAGGAAAATTTTTAATCTATAGTGGTACTTCGCATAAGGGATTAGGTTGTGTGTTGATGGAGCACGACAAGGTTATTCCATATGCATCGAGATAATTGAAACCTCAAGAGTAAAAGTATCATACTCATGATTTGGAGCTAGCATCCATAGTATTCGCTTTGAATATTTGGAGAAATTATTTGTATGGAGAAAGATGTGAGATTTATACGGATCACAAAAGTTTAAAGTACATATTCACGCAAAAGGAACTCAATATGAGGCAGAGAAGATGGTTTGAATTGATCAAGGACTACGATTGTACGATTAATTATCACCCAGGTAAAGAAAATGTTGTGGCAGGCACGTTAGGTCAAAAAGAGAAGTTGAATGTGTTAGTACCCGAGGAGTTATACAAGGAATTTCAGAAATTAGAATTAGAAATCAGAGTTTGCAAGCCTGACAAAGCAAAGATATATACTATGACTTTCCAGCCAGAACTACTAGAGAAGATCAAGAAGTGTCAAGAGAAAGTAATGGATCAGGACATTAATCATTTGGTGGGTGAAGAGTTGTGCACAAAAAAGGATGATCAAGGTATACTTAGGTTTTCTTCCAAAATTTAGATTCCACCAGTAACAGAGTTGAAGAATGAAATTCTATAGGAAGCTCATAATTCAAGATATTCAATCCATCCAGGAAGTACCAAAATATATAGAGATTTAAAGGAAAATTATTGGTGGCCAGAAATGAAAAGAGAAATTGCGAAATGGGTTAGTAAGTGTTATACACGTCAGAGGGTCAAGGAACAGCACCAGAGACCAAGTGGATTAATACAGCCATTAGAGATTCCAGAATGGAAATGGGAGCATATTTCCATGGATTTTATAGTTGGATTACCAAGGACAAAAGTAAATCACGATGCCATTTGGGTTATAGTGGACAAACTTCCCAAGTCAGCTCATTTTCTGCCTATAAATGAAAGATTTTCACTAGACAAGTTGGTTCACATGTACCTGAAAGAGATAGTAGTTCGTCATGGAGTTCCTATGTCTATCGTATCTAATCGAGACCCAAGATTTAATTCGAGATTTTGGAAAAGTTTTCGAGAATGTTTGGAAACAAGATTGAACAATTCACAGACAGAGGGCCAAAGCGAGAGAACAATTCAGACGATTGAAGACATGTTACGTATTTGTACAATTAATTTCAAAGGAAGTTGGGACGAGCACTTACCCTTGGTAGAATTTGTTTACAATAACAGTTATCATACCAGTATTGGGATGCCACCCTATGAAGCTCTTTATGGATGTAAATGTTGATTGCCAGTATATTAGGATGAAGTAGGAGAATGAAAGATGCTTGGACCTGAATTGGTGCAGCAGACAAAAGAAGTTGTTGAAGTTATTTAGAAAAGGTTAATTACAGCCCAAGACCGTTATAGAAAGTACGCAGATCAATCAAGAAAAGATATAGAATTTGAAGAAGGAGATTTAGTGTTGCTGAAAGTGTCGTCATGGAAGGGATTGACAAGATTTGGGAAGAAAGGAAAGCCGAGTCCTAGATATTTCGGACCTTTAAGATTCCGAAACATTTTGGCAAAGTAGCCTACAAACTGGCATTACCCCGCATATGGAACATATTTATAATGTTTTTCATGTATCGATGCTTAAGAAGTATAATCCAGACTCCAGGCATATAATCGAGTATGAGCTAATAGAATTCCAAGCAGATTTATCGTATGTAGAGAGTCTAATAGAGATTCTATAAGAAAGAGAGAAAGAATTAAGAAATAAAGTTATAAAGTTGGTAAGAGTATTGTGGAAAAATTTAAAGGTTGAAGAGTCAACCTGGGAATTAGAAAGTGATATGCGAGAAAAGTACCTTCATTTGTTTTCTCAGGAGATTCTGAGGACAGAATCCTTTAAAGGGGGGAAGGATGTAATATCCGGGACATAACGTGTAATTATTTTTGCTAATAAATGTATATTATGTATTTATTTTATTTATTCTGTGAACTATGTGTTTAGTGGCATATGTGGTTGGATATTTGAATATGATATAATTTGAGTATTTTAATTTTTATATGTTCAAAATAAAGTATAGATAATTGTCGTATTTCTATTAATTTTTGTAACGATTGAGAATTTTCGCGAATTAATAATGTGAGTAAAGTGTAAATATGTGAATTATATGTTATTGTGTTGAGTAGAAAAGTTTAATGGAATATTATATTCCAAGTGGCGTGTTAATTGGTATAAATGATTGATTGTGGAAGCGTAACAGAAAACGCTCAGCGTCGGGCCGTCAGACAGGACGCGACCCGTTACGCGAAAAGGGGAAATAATAATAATAATAATAATAATAATAATAATAATAATAATAATAATAATAATAATAATAATAATAATAAGGGGAATTTTTTGATGTATGAATATATGAGTTTGCCTATTTGTATTCATGGCTACGTGATCTGGATAATTTTAAATGATTTTATGGAATTGATTTGATTTAATTAAGGTTTATTGAACCTTTATATATTTTTATAAAATTATCCGAGTATGGTTAAGGCGTGGAATTTATTTTTTTATCTTCTAAATAGTCCTAGGGACTTTCCAAAAATGATAGATGGAAATATTTGGTGCTCGACGTATCTTAAAATTATTTTATCGAGTTATAATTCTATTTCGAGCGTAATCTTGTAAAATTCATAGGAAATAAACCGTACGCTCAAAAATTATTTTAAAAATATGGTTGGAAAGATAATTTGGAGATCTATTTTCTAAAAATGATATTTATGGTATTTTCATCTTTTTCAATAAATTATCTATTAATCAAATTCATTTTTGATTAAGGATAAAAGGAAATTAAGAATTTAGATTCTTTTTAAATTACCAACTTGCCCTTGCATGCATTTCCACTCACAACATGAGAGAAGGTTAGATGTGTCATTTCCTACCCCACTATCTCCATTCAACTTAACCAAATGACCATACTATCCTTGCATGCATTTTATGCTAATAATGAGAGAACGGTACAAGGGTAATATCTTTTTTTCCGCTAACTTGTAAGTATAAAAAATAGAGAAGTGTGGTCATTTCCATTTTTCATTCCATCTTTTCCCTTCCTCTTTCTCTCTTTTCTCTCATCTCTCTTTCCTCTCTCTCTCGGCTCTCTCCCTCTCTTTTTTTCTCTCACCCGAACTCTCTCTCTCTCTCTTTCTCTGTTAGGTCACACTTTCACTGTAGAGGGGGTGAATACAGTGTTTATTACAATCAAATCAAACTTCAAGAACTTATGTAACAGAAAACAAACTTTATTTAATCAATAAACTCTGTTACAATCTGGAACTGTTATCTCTCAGTGATGAACAAAATATCACGAGAGCTGCTAGGGTTATAGTAAATAATATTCTCGATTATGATAACACTTTTAGTGTAAACCCTATGTCTGTGTTTATATACTACACAGTTACAAGATAATCGCTAATTGATATGGAATATAATTCTGCTTCCTAAAATATATCAATCAGATATCTTCTATTCCAAGTATTCCATTCTTCACGGAATTCCTTCTTCATGCATATCTCTTCTTATGTTTATCTTGATCTTCTTAACTTTAATCAGCTACTGTCCTTATCTGATCGTCCTTCAGCACTTAAGTTCTGATATCTATCTCCTGATGCTTATCTCCTGATAATCATAAGTACTGATATCCCTTAAATTCTGACTTCCAGTATAAGTACTGATCAGTTAAGTACTGATTTGTTCTGTTCAAATAAGATCTAAACATAAAACATATTAGCCATGACATTATCAAATATATCTAACAATCTCCCCCAACTTGTAAATTAGCAAAATATATAAGTTTAACAGATATTTGATGATGTCAAAAACATTAAGTACAAATGCATGAGAAATAGACAAGATAACTACAACTTACAGTCCTTAAAGCTTTTACCAATTCAACTTTTGATAACAACTTCAATCTGTACAAATGTCAGAATTTAAGCAGTTGTAGATCTTCGACTTGGCTTCATCATTTTCTGATCTCTCTGATGTCAGGAGTTGTTCTGAGATAATTCTTCAACAAACATTTCTCAGCATATCTGAGTTCATTAATCATTCTCCGTTTGACATCTTTAAGCTCTGCAGTATCTTCACCAGTTTGAAATATTGCAGCTCTGAGATCATTAATCTTTTCTTTTCTCAACTCCCGATCTAGTCTTATGACATAAGCTTTGTTAGACTCTAGATTGAATTCAAGCCCCTTAATACCAAGATATGTTCTGATCTGTGCAGTATTAGGCTTCATATCAACAATATCACCATTGTGATTTCTGTACTTTGGAACATATCTGCTGTCAGACTTAACAGAATAAAGTCTTTTATGTCTCTGAATCTGTTCTTTTAAGTAGTTTGCAGCAGTCTCTGTTATTCTGTTATCCACTTGAAGTAAGAAAAGTACATGCTCCAATTCTTCAAAATACTTCAAAGGAATAGCATTTTGTCTTATATGATAAACCCTACCATCTGTCATGAAATACAACATAATGTATTCTTTCAAGTAGGTATGGTAAACCATCTGTACAGATTCTAGTTGATTCAATCTCTCAGGAGTTGCTCCAATACCTGGTTCACTCAAGGAAGTTGGATCATCAGTAGTGTTGTGTACTCTTCTTTCATCAGCACTTCCCAATCCAGTTTTATCTCTAGCTTCCTTTCCAGTAACTACTCTTGCTTCAAAACCACTTGGAGTAGTCTTCAAAGATTGAGTCTGTTTTGCTTTAGTGAATCCTGGTAGGAGTGTTTTAGATTTATTTTCTGATATCAAGTTAACTTGAGCACTGTCAGAGGTTACTTGCTTCTTCTGAATATCAGAACTTACAATTTCTTGACTCTGAACAACTTGAGCCATGTCAGAGGTTGTTTTAAGAACTTTTCTTGAAGTCAGAGCAAGATTATCTTTTCCATCAGTAATTTCTTCTTCCTCAGGAGGTACATAAGGCTTGATAGGTTCACCAACCTTTTCTTTACCCTTGGATCTTGGATCTATCTGTGGTTGTGATCTAGCCAAAGTTTCTTCAGTATGTATCCTTTCTTTGATCACAATGCCTTTAGGTTTTGGAAGTAACTTTTTACCAGAAGCTTCAGATTTAGATGTGACTTTCTCTGATTTAAGTCTGGCTTCTTCTTCCTTTAAGCTTTCCAAGTCCATCCCTGGATTTTCTTGAAGAAATAACTGTCTTGACATTTCCTCATCAAGATCTAGAAGTTCATCAGAACTTATCCTTTTACCAGCAGCAGAACTCATTCTTTTCCCAGTATCAGAACTTGTTCTGTGACTAGCTTGTCTTGATGTAAACCTTCTACCTTGACTATGACCACTACCCATTCCAGAGTTTCCTTGGTCATCTTTTCCATCATCCTTTCCTTGCAGTGACTTGTTGGTTTTGCATTTGGACTTAATTACCTTCTCCCCCTTTTTGGCATCAGCAGGTAATAAAAGAGAGATAAGTAGTTCCACTGAGGTCTGGATTTCAGTAAGTTGCGATTGCTGAGAAGCTTGATTTTTCAGAATTTGATCAATCTGAGCTTGTTGCTTCTCTTGAGTTTTCTCAATATAAGCAACCCTGTCAATGGTAGGTTGGAAGAACTTTTTCTTATCAAGTTTCCAAACTTGTTCCTGTTTAATAAAGTTCTCCTGAATCTTGTGTAGCTCTGCATGAGTGTTGGAATGAAGACCTTGTAGATGTTTAGTACTCAATGCAGTGACTCTAAGCTGGATTTTAAAATCATCAGAATGTAACATTTCATCAGCTTTAGTCAAGTGCTCAGCAAGATGTAAAGCATTTGGAACACATGAAACTGAGTTCCATTCCTTAGTCCACTCCTGACCTGCAGGAGTTTCACTCCAAGGCACTGGTGCATCCCTGATAACAAACTCCTTTAGCAGTTCAGACTTAGGAAGAGTCAGTGGTGGAGTATGTCCTGAAGGACCTGCTGCATCAGCATCTACAGTTGTAGCAGCTTCACCAGTATCTCCAACATTTACAGCATCAGAACTTAAAGAATCAGTATCTTCTGATAAGACAACTGTGTGAGTAGCAATGGAGGCTTCAACATCCTCTAATTGCTGATCTGATAATAAGTTCTGATCAACAGCCATATCCTGATGCTCACCTAAAATCTGATCATCAGCATCTTGATGCAGAGAAGGTGTTCGTGATAACTCAGGAGTTTGAACAGCATCAGTAACAGGTGTTGTGGAAGGATTATTTGCTGTTGGAGCTTCTAAGAAAAGTATGTCAGGCACAACCAAGTTCTGAATATCAATTTCAGCACTTGTGCCTGGATCAACAAGAGACATAGAAGGTGAATTAGCCTTGTCAGATACAGGTTCCTGAGATGGAGTTGATGGAGAAGAAGTGACTGGAGCAAATTCCTTGTCTTGTGAGATCAGAGATTCCTGATCCCCTTCCTTAGCTGCTTCCTCCTCATCATCTGAAACTGGCCTCTGTGCCCTCTGTTTCTTGTACTTCCTTGTTGATTTGGATTTCTTGGGAGTTTCAGGAACCGTCATACGTCTAAGCCTCTTGAGAAGCCTAGAACCCCCAATTGCAGAATCCTTCTGAGAAGTTGCCTTCTCAGCTTCATCTACCACAGGTTCTGAAGAGAGAATCTGATCCTCAGAATCTGAGTCATCTCTCAAAGTAATCCTCCTCTTCTTCTGAGATGTTTGAGGAACAGTCTTTGTTCTCTTTGGCTTAGAGGATGTAGGCTTCACAGTAGGTACTGAAGAAGAAGGTTGAGCAGTCTGCGAAGTGGAGAGATAGGATTTGAGATAAGTTCTGAGGGTAGGTTGAGTAGAATGAGAGGTAGGGACTGAGGTTGATGGATTTTGGTTATGTTGAGTTGGTTGAACATTTGAGTAAACAGATTTGTAAGTAGCAGGATCAGCATTTACCAGAATCTGTTTCACAGACTGAGGAATCTGTAATTGTCTCACCATTGATTTCTTTGTGTCAGCATTTATCAGGTCGTTAAAGTACCTTTTTGCAACCTTAAAAGGTGGGGTTTGAGTGCTGACTAACTGGGGTTCAGCAGTACAATACGTATAAATAAGTTGACAGAATCTAGCAAAATAAACAACATCTCGATCCTCTGTCATCCTATCCCCAATAAAACCAATTATTCCAGTTGCAAAGTCAAAATAAGTTTGATGGATAATAGCATACCCGATGTGCTGACTCAGAATTGGGATGGCATCAAAATTTGAACACTTGTTGCCAAAAGCCTTGGTGATGTAATCGAAGAAGAAACTCCATTCTCTTCTGATATTAGCCCGTTTCAACTGTCCAAGTTTCGTCGGACTCTTTTCATATCCCAAATCAGTCATTAACCCCCGAAGTTCTGATTCCTCTGGTATAGAGAAGGTACAATCTTCTGGAAGATGTAATGCTCTTCGTACTGTACCAGGAGTGACTACATAGGAAGAATCACCCACTTGGAAGATAATACTGGGAGTTCCTCGTTTACCACCATCATCATAAACTCCAGTCCTCCAGAATCGCAGAACTTGTTGACTTGAAAATAATTCAGGCTGAGTTAAGGCGTACCCAACCTCACTATGTGCAAGAAGATCTTGCACAAAATGCAATTCAGATGGAGCTTCAGCATGATCAAGAATTGCAGCATAGTTGTTTGGAACAAACTTTGCTCCATCAATGATTAAATCCTTTGGTGCCATGTGAAAAAATATTGAAATTCAAGTATGCCTGTTAGGTGTTTGAGATAATGTCTGTATGAAAAACCAACGTGAGAAGAATGAGAAAGAGAGTAAAAGTAAGAAGAGAGATAAAGTATAAAGAAAATAAAAGATTAAAGAAATCTTCTCTCTGTTGTTCTTATACTCTGAAAAAAAATGTTACCGTTGGACACCTGTCAGACATGCAGTAATAACGGATAGTTACTGGGCTCGAGAAAACAGGAATGATTACTTACCCAGTTGCCTTGTTTCAAGGAAAAACCATTTCAGTTATCAAGAGACACAGTTTTAATTCAAAATTAAAACCGTTAGCACTGATTGAATTATTTTTCACTGCAACATTAATATTCTGAAAATGAATCATGTTAAAAATGACCGAGATAATTTCGATGAATAAGTGCTGACAAAGAATCAGAACTTAAATAAAGATAAAATTTAAATGGTCATCAGAATATCAAGCAGGATTTAACAACACAGATAAGTCAAGTAAAGGGTTAGACTGAAAAATCAGAACTTAGACCTATACCAGAACTTAACAGTCATCAGAACATAATGTCTTAACTCGAACAAGGAATATCTATCTTAGTAAATACTCATCCAAGTTCTTAGTTATGAACGTCAGAACTTAATCATCAGAACGTGTAACTAGAACTTGTCCTCAAAATTTGTGCAAAAGTGACACAATGACTGTTTATCTAAAATAACGTAGACCACCACAGAAATTTCATCATTCATATGGAGTGATGTGTGTGTGCATTAAGCTAAATAACAGACAAAGAGTAAAGTCTGATCTACTTCAGTACATCTTAGAAATAAGTCATAATTAAAATTTTGCTAAAGAGCTGTCATTATCCTGAAACCTACTGATAAATGAGTTCATGCATGAGTCCACCTCAACTGTTTTTGTGCTAATTTTATGCATCTTTTGAAATTCTATTTTACAGTGGCTTCTCAGTGTAAGTGAGTCACGACTGTTTATCAGAATTTATGCTATTATCAGAGTATTTCTCCAGTAATCATAGAGTGTGAACAGTCACCAAGAAAATATTTTGCTTTTCTAATGCATATTTACTTAATACCAACAATGCACTTGGGTCGTCCCATTCACATTTTTACTCTAGATCTCAAAGGAGTACCTGATATTATTCTTTGATTCTTTTTCTTTTTCTATTGATAAGTGAGGTTTATCAACACTTAGTACATTCAGCAGTTTTACTAGAATCAGAACTTAAACAGATGAGTAGCATTATTCTAATTTGGGACTTAGTAATAAGATGAATAAAGTAAACTAAACTAAGCTCAAGTATCAGAATTTGCTTGTGTCATAAGATTTCCACAGAAATAATTACTTCTTTCATGGGATCATTTGTTTATTGAAGACTAGTAGGTCAGTATCTAGCACAATTATCCTCATAGGATTGAATAGTTACTGAAACAGACATATCACTTATCAGAGTTTAGAAACATATATCAGACAACAGTCAGTACTTAAAGACATTTATCGATTAATGCACAGAATATACAAAGAGATTAATTCTGTAAATACTGATCATAAAGTCTGATAACATAGAACAAGTTTAAGCAGATTTAGAGAAAGAACCTGAAATCATTCCAAGTTCATTTACCAATTTTGAAAAGGTAGCTTCACACAGTGGTTTTGTGAAGATATCTGCTACTTGTTGATCTGTGGGAACAAAATGCAATTCCACTGTACCTTCATCCACATGTTCCCTGATGAAATGGTACCTGATGCTGATGTGCCTTGTCATAGAGTGTTGAACTGGATTACCTGTCATAGCAATAGCACTTTGATTATCACAGTAAATAGGGATTTTGAAATATGTTAACCCATAATCCAGTAACTGATTCTTCATCCAAAGAATCTGTGCACAGCAGCTTCCTGCAGCAATATACTCTGCTTCTGCAGTTGATGTGGAAATTGACTTTTGTTTCTTGCTATACCAAGAAACCAACCTGCCTCCAAGAAATTGGCAGCTACCACTTGTGCTTTTCCTGTCAATTTTGCAACCTGTAAAATCTGCATCTGAGTAACCTATTAATTTAAAATCTGATTCTCTAGGATACCATAATCCTAGATCAACTGTTCCTTTAAGATACTTAAAGATTCTTTTTACAGCTGTTAAGTGAGGTTCTCTTGGATCTGCTTGAAATCTTGCACAAAGACAGGTAGCAAACATGATATCTGGTCTACTAGCAGTTAGATAGAGAAGTGAGCCAATCATACCTCTGTAATCAGTAATATCTACTGAATTACCAGTATCCTTATCCAGTTTTGTTGCAGTGGCCATGGGAGTGGATGCACTTGAACAGTCTTGCATTCTAAATTTCTTCAGCAAGTTTCTGGTGTACTTAGACTGACAAATAAAAGTTCCTTCTTCACTCTGCTTGACTTGAAGGCCCAGAAAATAACTAAGTTCTCCCATCATACTCATCTGATATCTTGACTGCATTAGTTTGGCAAACTTTTTGCAAAGTTTGTCATTTGGAGACCCAAAAATAATATCATCAATATAAATCTGGATCAAAAGTAAATCCTTGCCATGGTTGAGATAGAACAGTGTTTTGTCAATAGTTCCTCTGTTGAATCCACTTTCCAGAAGAAACTGAGCTAAAGTCTCATACCATGCTCTAGGAGCTTGCTTAAGTCCATAAAGTGCTTTATCAAGCCTGTAGACATAATCTGGATGTTTGGAATCTACAAAGCCTGGAGGTTGTTCAACATATACTTCCTCTTCCAATTCTCCTTTGAGAAAAGCACTTTTCACATCCATTTGAAAGACAGTAAACTTTTTGTGAGCAGCATAAGCCATGAATATCCTTATGGCTTCTAACCTAGCAACTGGAGCAAATGTTTCATCATAGTCAATTCCCTCATGTTGAGAATATCCTTTTGCAACCAGCCTTGCCTTGTTCCTTACAATTATGCCATCACTGTCAGTTTTGTTTCTGAATACCCACTTTGTACCAACAACCGATCTATTCTTGGGTCTTGGCACTAAGGTCCAGACTTTATTTCTTTCAAATTCATTCAACTCTTCCTGCATTGCTTGCACCCAATCAGCATCTTGAAGAGCTTCTTCCACTTTCTTTGGCTCAGACTGAGAGAGAAAAGAATTGTAAAGACATTCATTCGAAGTACCTGTTCTAGTTCTGACACCTGCCTCAGGATTTCCAATTATCAAATCAGGTGTATGTGATTTTGTCCACTTCCTTGCAGATGGAAGATTTTCTCTAGAACTGGATGCTCCCCCATGATTCATGCTGTCTTCGGTTTCATTTTCTGATGCTCCCCCTGAAACTATGCTCTCTGAGTTGGATCCTTCAGTATTTAGATTTTCAGTACTGTCAGTACTTGGCTTATCAGAACTTGACGAATCAGAATTTGAAGAGCCAGATGTATGTTCTGATGCTTCTTGAGATGTGATAATATCTTGAGTATGCTCCCCCTGCATTGGTGCATCTTCCTTTGACGTAGTCACCACAGTTTCAATAACATCAGAGTTTAATCCATCAGAATTTATAGTATCAGGACTTAGACTGTCAGGACTTGAGGTATCAGAATATGAATCTTCATTTTCAAATCTCAGCTGATCATGATCAATGCAATCTTCAAGTCCAGTGATCTTCTTGTCATCAAAAGAGACATTGATAGATTCCATGACCACTTTTGTTCTCAAATTATAGACTCTGAAGGCTTTTGTAGAAAGTGGATATCCCACAAAGATTCCCTCATCAGCTTTTAAATCAAACTTGGATAGCTGTTCAGGATGAGTCTTGAGAACAAAACACTTACATCCAAATACATGAAAGTATTTGAGATTTGGCTTCTTGTTCTTCACCATCTCATATGGTGTTTTTCCATGCTTGTTAATGAGTGTTGCATTCTGAGTAAAACAAGCAGTCTGCACAGCTTCAGCCCAGAAATAGGTTGGAAGCTTTGCTTCTTCAAGCATTGTTCGTGCAACTTCAATGAGAGTTCTATTCTTCCTTTCAACAACTCCATTTTGCTGTGGAGTTCCAGGAGCAGAAAATTCCTGCTTTATTCCATGATTTTTGCAGAACTCTTCCATTATCAAATTCTTGAATTCAGTGCCATTATCACTCCTCAAAATTTTCACAGAATCTTTGATCAATTTATCCAGATGTTTGACATGATCAATCAGGATAGATGCAGTTTCACTTTTTGTGTGCAAGAAATACACCCATGTGTATCTGGTGAACTCATCTACTATGACCAACGCATATTTCTTCTTTGCAATAGACATGACATTCACTGGACCAAATAGATCAACATGAAGCAGATAATAAGGCTCAAGAATTGATGATTCAGTCTTGCTCTTGAACAAAGATTTTCTTTGTTTAGCCTTCTGACATGAGTCACAAAGACCATCAGGAACAAACACTGATTTTGGCAGTCCTCTCACAAGATCTTTCTTGATCAGTTCATTTATCTTGTTGAAGTTTAAATGAGAGAGTTTCTTGTGCCAATTCCAGCTTTCTTCAGTTGAGGCTCTACTCACTAAACAGATTGCAGAACCATCAGAACTTGTTGAAAGCTTAGCTTCATAAATGTTACCACGCCTGAATCCCTTCAGAACAATTTTTTCTTTAGATTTACTAACTATTTCACAATGTTCTGCAAAGAAATCAACATGATAACCTCTGTCACAGATTTGACTTATACTCAGTAAGTTGTGTTTAAGTCCTGAGACCAGAGCTACATCTTTAATGATGACATTCCCAAGATTGATATTGCCATATCCCAAAGTTTTTCCAATGTTGCCATCTCCATAAGAAACACTTGGGCCAGCTTTCTCCACAAAGTCTGATAGCAGGGCCTTATTTCCAGTCATATGTCCTGAACATCCACTGTCCAGAACTAAAATATTTTTCCTGTTGCCCTGCAATCAAAAAGACCACTAATTATTAGTTTTAAGGACCCAGACTTGCTTGGATCCTTTGGCCTTTTTAGGTTTGTTAACATTTACAGCGGATTTAGCATCAGATTTTATGTTAACAGTTTTCTTATCAGAACTTATACTACCAGACTTTGAATCAGAACTTACACTAGAAGGAACAACAGAAACTTTCTTTAAAGAAGGTTTTATTTGATAATAATCATAGTACAAACTATGATATTCCTTACAAGTATAAATGGAATGCCATAAACTACCACAATGAAAACAAGGATTTTGTGGTTTGTATCTAACAGACTGACTCTTAACTCCTGACTTTGTAGATAAGGAGTTAATATTCTTATTCTTCCTGCAAAAAGAAGCCAGATGGTTAGAACTTCCACGGTTATGACATGCTTTCCTAGGAGCATCAGGAACAGATTTATAGTTATTGCTTTTATTCACACCTTCCTTTCCATTCCTGTTTTTCCTAGGTGATTTTACCTTGTTTGCATTCTTAACATCTTTCAGCTTATGCTTAAGCTGCTTCTTTGTCATTAAGCCTATGTTAACTTCAGCTGTCTTTTCCTGTTTTAGTTTGTCAGAAGCTAATTCCTTTTTAACTTCTGATTTCTCATTTTCAGATTTTTCAGTTACAAACTTAACAGGTTTTAACTTCGGCTTTTGCTTATCAACAGGCTTAATTTCTACAGTTCCTTTTTCATTTTTATTTTCTCCATAGCCTAAGCCCTCTTTCCAGTTTCCACTGCTTAGCAAATTTTGAGTTGTTTTGCCAGAGTTAGTCCAAGTTCTTATAATCTCTCTCTCCTTTTCTAACTCAGTTTTTAGAGATTCATTCATTTTTAGCACTTCATCCCTAACATAAAAAGCATCATCTCTATCCTGCTGAGTTTGATGGAACATGACTAACTCTTTTCCTAAAAGCAAGATTTTCAGAAGTTAATCTTTCACATGTTAAAGTTTGATCTCTATAACTAACAAACATGGTTTTAAGATATCTTCTCAACTCATTAATATCATCAGTATGAAAAGCATAAGTAGTCTGAGGTACCTTTGTTTCAGCAGCTTCAGAACTGCTCTCAGAACTTGATTTATCAGCATTTGCCATCAATGCATAGTTCTCCTCACTTTCAGAGTCTGAGGTGTCTGTCCAGCTTTTCTGCTTTGTGACAAGAGCTTTGCCTTTGTCACTCTTGGTCTTCTTGCAATCAGGAGATATGTGGCCTTTCTCACCACAATTATAACATTTAACATTAGCGTAATCTCCTCTGTCAGACTTTCCTACTCTTCCTTCAGATCTTCTGAAATTCTTCTTATCAGAACTTATGCCTTTTCTGGAAAACTTCTTTCCCTTCCTGAACTTCCTGTATGCAATCTTTGTGATTCCTTTCACCATAAGAGCACACAGCTTCATCATCTCCTCATCAGCATCAGTTTCAGGCAAGCTTTCAGAATCTGAGTCATCATCACTCTCAGAACTTGATGACTCAGTATCAGACTTTATGATAAGAGCTTTACCCTTGTCTTTCTTTGAGGAAGGTGGTTTGGGGGATTCCTCTTCAGCCTTGAGAGCAACTGTCCTTGACTTTCCTCCTTTCCTCTTGCTTCTTTATTCCATCTCAAGTTCATGAGTCTTGAGCATTCCATAGATTTCATCAAGAGTTGTTTCATCAAGATTGTAGTTGTCTCTTATTGTTGTTGCCTTCAAATCCCAACATTCAGGAAGAGCTAACAGGAATTTAAGGTTTGTATCTTCAAGATCATACTCCTTATTTACTAATGACAAGTCATTCAAGAGTTTGACAAATCTATCATATACATCAGTCAATGACTCATTAGTCCTAGAGTCAAAGTGTTCATACTCTTGAGTGAGTATTGTCTTCCTGTTCTTCTTATCTGTTTCAGTTCCTTGACACCTTGTCTCCAGTGCATCCCATATCTCCTTAGCAGTCTTGCAGTTGATTACCCTGTTTGACATTACATTATCAATGGCACTATGCAATAAGTGTCGTACCTTGGCATCCTTAGCAATAGATGCTATATCTTCAGCAGTGTAATCACTCTTTTCCTTTGGTACGGTCATTGCTGCTTCACCTGCAACTACAACAGCGAGCTTGGTAGGTTTATGAGGGCCTTCCTTGATTCTATCAAGGTATTCTGGATCTGTTGCTTCCAGAAACATGGTCATCCTTACCTTCCATATGGGATATTCAGATGGTCTCAATATGGGAACTCTGATAGTCTCATATCGACTCTGAGTTGATGTCTTTGATGATTCCTCAGTTTTGGTAGGCTTAGTTGGAGTTTCTGTGTTAGACATGATTGTGTTTGGATCTTTAACTGTATGTGTGTTAACAGAAGGCTCTGATACCACTTGTTAGGTCACACTTTCACTGTAGAGGGGGTGAATACAGTGTTTATTACAATCAAATCAAACTTCAAGAACTTATGTAACAGAAAACAAACTTTATTTAATCAATAAACTCTGTTACAATCTGGAACTGTTATCTCTCAGTGATGAACAAAATATCACGAGAGCTGCTAGGGTTATAGTAAATAATATTCTCGATTATGATAACACTTTTAGTGTAAACCCTATGTCTGTGTTTATATACTACACAGTTACAAGATAATCGCTAATTGATATGGAATATAATTCTGCTTCCTAAAATATATCAATCAGATATCTTCTATTCCAAGTATTCCATTCTTCACGGAATTCCTTCTTCATGCATATCTCTTCTTATGTTTATCTTGATCTTCTTAACTTTAATCAGCTACTGTCCTTATCTGATCGTCCTTCAGCACTTAAGTTCTAATATCTATCTCCTGATGCTTATCTCCTGATAATCATAAGTACTGATATCCCTTAAGTTCTAACTTCCAGTATAAGTACTGATCAGTTAAGTACTGATTTGTTCTGTTCAAATAAGATCTAAACATAAAACATATTAGCCATGACATTATCAAATATATCTAACATTCTCTATCATACATGCAACACCAAAATCTACTTAGAATTTAAAGATCTTACCATTGATCTTCATAATTTTAAATCGTCTATTCATATACTCTTTGCATGTAAGAGTATAAGGAAGTTTTTGCATCAACATCTCTTGGTTATATCTAAGAAAATATAATTTCTTAGTGTATGATCTTAAGAGAGAGTATAGTACATAAGTTGTGTGATTCTCTTGGTTTTGTTTTGGAGATAGGTTCGACTTTTTGGTATTAAAAAGGTGAGTTTTGATTTTTATTCAAATTTTACAAAGAGTTTTGGTTTAAAGATTTGGTTTCTGGTTCGAATAAATGAGTTTTGCAAAAAGGTTTTAATGTTCGATTGGTTTTGATGATATATATATAAACCTTTGTTTTTGAGTTGGTTTCCTTGCATGCATGTAAAGTCCTAAGTGTAATCAAGTTATATTTTGTTTGGTTTAGAAATAAGATGGGTTATATGATTATATCATGGGTTTAATTAAGTTGGATTTGTGATTTAGAGTATTGCATGTTGAGTTGATTGATTGCAAGTCGTATCTACAAGTTGTTTTGTTGTTAATTGGGTAATTGTTTAATTTGGAAATAGAATTTGGTTTATATTGGATATGTGAGTAGATAAGTATGAATAAGTTAAGTTTTGATTATTAAAAGCATGGATTTCATTCAGTTTTCAAAGGAATAAATGATTGGATTTATACATGTTAAGATTTTGTTCAAAAATACTGTTTTAGTTCGGTTTTTTGATTTAAAAGAAATGATTTCAAAAAGTTTTCTTGTTTGGAATGGATTAAAATAGGTTTAAATTGTAAATGGAACCTTGCATGTCGATATATAATAAATTATTTATGTTTTATTGAAAAAGCCGAATGGTATATGGTATTAAAAAGGGTTGATTCAAGTTGTTTGGTCAATTTGATTTTAGAGTCTAATTATATGGTTTGTGTAAGATTGATTTGGTGTTTAAAAGATGTTTGGTTAGTTGCATGTCAAATTAAGTAGTTTCATGTTGATTTCTTGGCTTGGTACCATTTGTTTTGGTTCGAATTTTATAGTTAAAAATGAAGGAAGAGTTTTAAGTATACAAGTATATACTCGCTATGTGTTAAATGAGTACTCTATGATTATGCTTGAATATACGAGTTAAGCATATAGGTATATACTACTATGTACTATGTGAATATTCTGTGATTATACTCGTGTATATAAGTTAAGCTTCAATGTGAGTTGGGATAATCGTTAGAAGTTCAGAGAACGTCGAGTGCGAATAAGTATCTAATTAAGGATTATGTTTTAGATTGTAGATTCAAATAGTGGAGGCATTCAGGCTAGAAATGGGAAAGGAACCTTAGGTGGCCGTAGTCAGATTCAGTAGTTCAGTTTCAATTTCAGTAAAGCAGGAAAGCGACTTAAGGCAAGTAACTCTGCCTTCTCTTATGAATTGATATTGTTAATGCCATGATAAAGTAGTGATCCATTTTAATACTTGTGATTAACATGTTACTGATTTCTGAGAAACCCTAATATTGATTCTTGTGATAACTTGTTGCTGAATCATGTTCAACCCGTTATAACAATTTGATTGATTCATACCCTATTATATTTCCTATTTCCTTTGTCACTCTATGATCTCGTAAACCCTAAGAGAACCTTTATGAATTTCCTTGAGGAATTTTTTGATTAACCTGAATTCTTCATTAACTTGAATACCTTTGCCTTGTTGATTAATTCCTTTGTGTACCTCGAACTTGATTTCTAGTATTGCTTCAATAATTCCCTATATTGACCATTGCTTATAATTCGAATTCCTTGAACTACCTTTGTTTGATAACTATACTTTATTTCCATATCCAAACTTTGTAACTGGATGTACGCCATGTACTAATCTTGATATCAGACACTTCTACCTTTGTTGATTATCGTTATAACTCTTTTTTAATACTTTCTTCCTTAGTTGTTGAATCATTGGTACTTATCCTTGATGATCCCGCTTGTGAGAAGATAATTCAATTTCTGATAAAAGTCTCACTACTCCAATCCTCAACTGATAATTTAAATTCTATTATGTAGAATCCTTGTAATTTCTCCCTGACATCAGTTTTATAAAAAATAATTGCTCTTTAACAAAAGAATGTTTTCTTGATTTAGTGGATTGGACTTAGACGCAAGTCCCTTTCACACCAATTGATAGGCTTAAATGTTGCCTAGGGATCCCATTATATTTGAGAACCCAGCGAGGTTCGGGATTACTTTGCGGCTGATCACTGGCTGTAATCAGTAGCGTCATAAAAAGTTTTGATTTGAATAATGATGCCATGATACCATATATCTTGTTCCATTATATTATTATGCTTTTCTGATATGATTTCTGCTATTGAATTGCGATGAATGTCGGCTTTCACCATATATTGATCTTTGAAAGCCCAAACTTTTATTCATAACCTTTGTATAGCCAAAGATAGAAAGCTGCCACCTAGAGATTTAAAAGTAGAATGCCTCATATTTTTCTATTGTTATTATTATTATTTTATAGAACTGCTATGTAGTTACTTGCTGAGCTTTTGTGCTCATTTATATTTGTTTTGCTCTAACCATGGTAGTTAAGAAAGAAGATGGCCAAACTTAGGCATTCAGCTCGCATGAGCATTCCTGGCAGTACCCACCGTGTCATATGTTTCCAGATGCCAGAGTAGGTAGCAGTGAGTTTGAGCATGCGTAGTAGATGGAATTCTTTAAGTTGGTTCAGATATAGTGGGTTATCTGTCGATTCCATTTCGGAATCGAATAAATTGAATTCATTAATATTTTTGGTTGAAATTTATTTATTTTGGTTGGTAGTTGTAATCTTGACTCAAACTTAATCATGTTTAGATCATGTTAGTATTTAATCGGGGTTTATTATATATGTTGATATTATTAGTTTACTAGTGTGTGAGTCCTCATTTCCTAACCCCGAGATTAAGGTCGTCACAATTTTTATGTTGTTTTAAGATTGTATAAAAGACTTATCGATTTAATAAATTATTTTTCCGAGTAATTAAAAATTATTTTTTATAATCGGGAACCAACCGACTTCAACCGTTCTTATGTTTTTACAACCCGAAACTCTTCCGAGAACTCCTTCCTAACCTAATTACAATATTCCGAGCATTTTCCATGTTTTGACTTTTTCGATCCGGCGTACGATTTTCCTCGTGCGGGTCCTGGCACGATATTTTCTTTTTCTGATTTTAAAAGTGTTCTCACTAAATAATATAACTGTGTAGATTTTTATATAGTGCGGAATGTAAAAATCAAACACAAAGAAATAAAACACAAGGCTTTAAAACTTTCTGGTCGATTTGAACTTATCCACCTGATATATATATAAAGATGTTAGATATGTTTGTGATGTCATGTCTAATATGATTTGTGTTTAGTTTTCAGATCTTACTTAAACAGGACAAATTAGTACTTAACTGGAAATCAGTACTTATATTGAATTCAGAACTTAAGATATCAGAACTTAAGTTGTAATAACCCCAATTTTTGGAATTTTTTGAAACCTTGATGAATAGTAACTTTTGCTGATGATGCTGATTAAGGAAAATTATTAGACCTCACTATATAGGAGTACTGTTATGGAAATTCTAAGATCGTATTAGTATTCCATAAAGTAAATAAATGTAGGTAAAGATCGTCAGAATCCAAATTCGAACACTTCGATTTTTCCCGAAAATCCACCAGATACCGAAAGAATTGAGTATAAGGTAATATGATTAAAAGGATTTAAATTCAAGGATTATAAGAGAGGATCATAAAAGGAATATAAAATATTGAGAAAGGTTTAGGGGAACCCAAGTAATAAGATCCCGGATATGATCCCTCAAACGACGAACGAGAACGAAAGTTAAGCGACCATAAGCGAACATTAGGGTTCAATTGGTTAAAGTCTAGTTTCTTAAGCGACCGGGGTTTAATTCCGACTTATGTTATTATTCATAGGTTATCGGACCCACTCTAAGCTTAAGTCTATCTGGGAACACTCAGACAAGTTTTCTACCCGTTATACTGTTGTTGTGATGTATATATGTATATGCATTTTCTTGTGATAAGTGCATGATTATTATTAGCAAAGTCTTGCGATATATTGGAGCATGTGATATGATATTTATATGCATATCTTTTTCGTAATCTTGATATCTAAGTGTTGATTCAAATGCTTATAAGTTGCATAATACCTATGCTAGAGATAAGCAGTAGTTGCGTATACCCTTAGTATAGGGGACCAAAAGGTGAACATTTTCTAAACCGAGAGTCGATGTTCCTGAGTATAATATATATATTTATTTATATTTATATATATATAGATATAGTTTTCAAAACTATTAATCGAATAAGGTTTATTCGATAACTTTATTTCATTTAATGAATATTATTTTGAATATTCATTCGAGGACTTATGACTCCGCTTATTTTATTTAATGAATATTATTTTGAATATTCATTCAAGGACCTATGACTCCGTTATTTTATTAAATAATATTCTTTATTTTATTAAAGAATAATATTTCGATAATCAAACTTATATTCGATTATTCAAATAAAGATCGTACTTTCGTATAAGTATATCTTTGGTTAATTATTATTATTCATTTCAAGTATGAGTTTTAAAACTTCTACTTCAACTATTTTTATAAAGATCATCCTTTATGGGAATATTATTTAAACAATAATATTCAGATATTTTCTAATATATCGGGACTGAATTATTTCATTAAATCAGCATTACTCCAAATATTCTTAAAAATATTTTCGAGTCTTCAAAATGATTTTAAAAGTTAGGGCGGATCCCAGATCTCATTTTTATATTTAAGATCTCCCTTTCGAAGGGGATTTAAATACTCGCTAAAAACCTGAGGGATCCGACTCTGTGGTGTATTTTATATTCGCAACAAGGTTGCTGTTTTGATAAAAGAGTTTTTGATTACTTACCCAACACTCGGGAAGTAAAATTCTTGGAACAAGTTAATCCATTAACAAGCACCGCCTGGGAAATATCGGTGAGTTTTCCTTTCCAACTAGATACGACTTCTTGGTGGAGCCGTATCACCAAGTTTCTACTTGGGGAAAGGGGGGACGAGCTTTATGTTTCAGAGTCATGGATTTCATCTGAACTAGGAGTGGCGTAAGTGCTTGAGTGGCGCCGGCCCAGCCTTATATTATTGGCCCAAATGGCCTGGAAGTTCCGCTAAGATGGTCCATTCCTTAGGAGTCCAGGGTTCGGTTGACAAGTAAATCCGACTGTTCTTCTCTACATGTAGAAAATGGTGGGGTTGCACTACTGCGACTGATCATCGTAAGTGGTGTTCCAGGCGCGGCAAACTCCCATAATGAGTTCATCATCCAGTTGGATATTTTTGCAACACTACCAGGAGCATTTCGATCGAAAGGCTACGGATGGGTGATTGCCGAAGCATTGACAGGGTCAAACAGTTATAATGGTGTTTCCATCAAATGAAGTATCTCATAACTTCATTTCATTCAATTATATTTCAAAGATTGAATCTATTCAAGTCTTATCTTGTAGTCTCATCTGTGTGATGAACTTTTGAAACGGATTATACCTTGAACGGTGGTAGTTCAAGTAGTATTCGGAAAAGATATAAGTATATTGGAGTATCTCGTAACTTCAACTTTTCAACTTATATCTGGTTAATGATTATCTTATACATGACAAAGATTTTCAGAAAAACGTTGAGACAAGGTTAGATATAGGAGATCACCTTGCAACGATATTTTTATACAGTTATAAACTGGAACTCTGTGTATATTATACATGTCAGAGGATTACAAAGATTGTGAAAAGTATATATGTATATATATACTGAATATTTTGCGACTTGGTCGCGTTAAGATATCAACTTGGTTCATTTTTACTTGACCAAGACTTTCACGAGTATTAAGATGAGAATGCTCATATATTGTTAATCATTATACATATTATTTTGGTGGGCTTGTTGCTCACCCTTGCTTTCTTCTTTCATCACACAACAACAGATAGAAAAGATGAACAGGACCAAGCTTCCAATTCGTGAGTGGATAGGAAACGTTCCGCAGTTTCCTGTAGGCGTTGATGCCGTTGTGGCTGAGGTAGGAACTACCAATAGGCTAGGCTTTCAACTTTTGATGTACCAGACTTATGTATATTATGAATTGTAATAATGGAAAAGAATATGTAAATTTATTCAGAAACCCTTTTGAGGTGTAATGACTTATAATTGTGGAATAAAATGACTTGTGTTATTTTTGGTATTCATCACTGAGACTATAACTTGTGGTGTGTGTGTGTATATTGTGGGGTCACAGTACGCAGTAGTTGGTTGACTGTTAAGATTAAGTATTGATAAGGGAAATAGAACTCATGACAACCCGAATCCCCGACCCTAGATTTGAGGGTGTTACAGAAATGGTATCAAAGCAAAGCGTTATAAACCTCCGAGATGATGTGGCGTTAAGATAATAAGTTCACTAAGATAATAAGAACTCTTGCCAAGTTCATAGTAGGGCTACCTAACGTAGTACTGACATTTAAAACCCTTATGGGAACCCTTATAAATATCGTAATAGAAGCGTAGTTCGTTATCGTATATGGTAGCGAGACTCCGAACCCTGAGGTTGAGGAGCAACAACGCGATGATGTTTTATTACTTATTGGAGATCAGATTGTGGATCCGATAGAGCGTTCTAATGAGGGACCAGATGATGTTCATATTAAAGATGTAACGGTCAAGGATGTTATCCCAGAAGGGATTGTTGCTGAAGAGGATCCCGTGGGAGATCCTGACAAGAATGAAGAAAGGACCGCTGAGGAATTGATGACCGTAGTCAGGGCGACTGCCAAAGGTAGGATAGGCCGGTTACTACCGGAGGTTCATTCAAGTTTGCAAAGATCGCATCCCGTGTAATGCGGCTTACTCGTAAGACTGAGAAGTTTGAATGGACAGAGAAATGCGAGAACAGCTTCCAAGAACTGAAGCAAAGATTGGTGACGACCCCTATGTTGGCGTTATCAGATGGAAAAGGAGATTTTATGATTTGACGTGACGCTTTGCACAAGGAATTAGGGTGCGTGCTTAGACAGCACGACAAGGTATTCGCGTACGCGTCAATACAATTAAGGGAATATGAAATTTGATATCCCACCCATAATCTAGGGGTCACGGCAATAGTTTTGCTCTAAAGATTGGAGGCACTACTTGTATGGATAGAAGTGCAAGATTTACACAAACCATAAGAGCTCAAGTATACTTCCACGAAGAAAGAGCTTAACATGCGCCAGAGGAGGTGGTTAGAGCTAAATCAAGGATTACGATTATGAGATTCTTTATCATCCAAGGAAAGCCAATATGGTGGCTAACGCCCTTAGTAGAAAGGAGAGACTCAAGATGATAAAAGATGATAAGGTCTTTGGGAGAATTGATAAGAGATTTTGAGAAAATGGAAACAGAAGTAAAGTTAAACGGAGCCAAAACTGAAAAGTTGTTTAAGATTGTAATGCAGCCCGAACTATTGGAAAAGATCATATTGTGCCAAGAAGAAGTGATAAAGGAAGGCAGGGAGCCAATGAATAGAGAAGAGATTAATAACGAGAAAGATGATAAGGGAATAATGAGGTATTCCTATAGAAATTGGGTTCCAAACGTTCAAGAGCTTAAAGATGAGATCTTAGATGAAAGCCATAGCTTGAGGAATAAGATTAGGGCAAACCCTGAATGTGATAGTCAGGGAGGTCGCCACCAAGAAAAAATGAACCCATAACATAATGAAATGGAAAACAAGGATTTTAACGTATAAGATGACCTTGATTATGGGGAGTAGGATGAAATATTTTAGACTGAGAAAATAGAAGTCGAGCAAGGAAGGGAGCACCAGGACGGTACTCCTATAGGGCAATTCATGGACCTGCCTAAACAAAACTTATACTATTATCCCCAACCACCACCCTGAGGAAACAATGCGGTAGGAAATCCTTTCATGACCTTTAAGTCGCTAAGCTCTTAGAGTTCCAAGGAACAGGTTGACCCAGTCGAGGCAAGAGCCTGGCTAAAGGAAATATAGGAATCATTTGAGATTCTAAATGATTGACGAAGCACAAAAGACTGTTTTTGTCACTTACCCCTAAGAGAGAGGCCACCCGTTGGTGAAAGGCCAAGAAAGGCACGGAGCCAGAGGTTATAATAAACTGATTAAAGTTCAGACAATTATTTTCGGGAAAGTACTTCCCAAGGTTATGGAGGTAGTGTAAAACCTTTAGAGCCAGAACAAAAGCGGACGAGTATGATGAATTATGAATCTAAGTTGTAAAAGTTGTCAAGATTCGTTCTGAGGACACGAATCCAGAATGACGGGATGTTTGAAATCAATGCTTATGTTGTGTTGGTTCATGTAATGGTTGTAATGGAAATGAAAATAAAAGGCTGAAAAGGGAAGGAGTATAAAGGGATATAAAGGAAATATAGTTGAGAAGTGATAAGGGAGTTAGGTATGGGAAACCCTAAGAAACCCTTGCAATAAATATAGAGAAGTGTGTCATCATCAGCACGATGGTGACTGATCATGAGATAAATTCAAGGTTGAAGTCGTAAGCGATACGTATAGTTAATTCCCTTGAAGTTAACAGTATTCGATGAAAAACTGAGATAGATTGATTGATTAATAAGGAAACACGGATGGACTGAGGAGATAAGAAAGTAAGAAATTAGGAAAATTGGATGAAGGAAGTGACCTTCAAGAATGTGAAGTGTAAGTAACGCATGTGAATTGATACCCGAAAAGGGAGACACCAAGTACAAAAGATATCTCAACATTGAGATGACTGTTGAGATAAACAACAAAAGTAAATAAGGATTTATTAAGAAGAAGTTCACGTTGAACACGACCAATATCTTCCAGAACATCCATGTGATCATCACCAAATTAGGAAAGAAAAGTGGATAACCATTTTTATCTTTTGGAGGCTATATTGATTGACCTCAACTTGAATAAGGATGCTATTGTGAAATTTGGTATAGACTATCGAGGTGGAAATGATTGAATAAGATACCCTTATCAGGGATATATGACTTTATTTATCCATGGAAGGATGCATGTACCTTTTTTAAGGTGGAATTAAGGATAGAACCTCGATAACTTGAGATGAATCCTAGGGGCACGCATAAAGGTTGGCATTCCGCCCTTAATAGGGACAGCATGAGTTTTGACAGTATGAATTGGAAAGGATCAAGGTAACAACAACCTTTAAAGATCAGTAGAGAAATTTTTCAGAAGTACATAGACAATGGTTTTAGTATTAGTAAATGATATTTTGATATGCCCTGTGTCTAGGGAATACAGGAGGAAGGATTTCAGGATAACCTTAGAGGTTTTACAAGGAAAAAGGTAATATTCAAAGTTCTCAAGAATAGAAATTTTGATAAAGGAAATGTGACGTAATTATAATAATGCCAGGTGGGGCACGTGTTGAACCATAAGAAAGTATAGATCGATCCAATGAGGGTCGAGATTGGTGAAAACAAGAAGGACCCAAGATAAGAGACGTCCTAAGTATGATCGAGAGTCGGTCGTGACAATGTTCACATCTAAAGACTGAGGCAATAACTTATGGAAAAATGGTGATATTTGTTTTTCTACCAAAGCGTAAGGAAGAGCATTTTCAAACAAGCAGTGATTGGAAATGAGGTAGAAAATTTAGTTAAAGGTCATTTAAAAGACATTGATTATAAGGAAATTTTACTATCAGGAAAGGCCAAAGAGGTGGCCGACACTTTAAATGTAAGAGGATAATTATAGGCGCTCGTGCCAGAGGAATACAGTGATGATGGTTGAAGCCGTGAAGGTTGTATTATGGTTTGGAAGATTGACATTCCTTCTAATGATTGTGCGATACTCAACCGTGATAGTAGTTTGGTAAAGATTTAATTTATGTAATTGCCGTGAGCGGGCTATCTATCTTATAAGGTCATATCTTGAGATAAGCCAGGACCATGTTACGAAAGGTCTAAATGAACCTTTGAGATTTATGTCTCCTAATAAAGACATATGATTAAGAATGGTATTAACCTGCTATCATTGCTTTGATTGAAACTCTTCTGCAATTTTATCTGCTTCATGTCATGAATGTACATCAGGATCTGGAGTGTTCTTCATGAATCATGAATGGTGATTATGTTAACTCCTGAAAAGATTTTGATACGGCAGATATGGACTCCGTATGATTAGATATTAAGATTCCGAGGAAAGCGAATGACTACAGTAGGTCAGCGATGGACCATAGTAATGCAGCAATGATTCTGCGAGTAATGAGTCGATTACAACCGTAAGAGTTGTATTAGATTGAATGTTGAGATTGAGTACCACTAATCGGGTCGTGGTGATGTATAAGTTATCATTGATAGACTAATTAAGTCGATTATCTACCTATTGAATATTTATTCCTTCTTATGAATAGAGAGCCGTATTACTATACGAGGAAGGTTGCAGTGCAAGCATATAATTCTAGTAATGATGATGTCTAGAATGAAATCCCAGATTCGATTTTCGCTGTCGAGGGAGTTTCAACGGTGATTGTTTATAAGCTCGAGCGAGAGCATGGGTCCATAGGACGATGGACGGAATAGTAAATATTCAGGCACATGAATTGTGATGTTATAATACTTGATGTTGATATATATACACATATGTTTTGTTCTCCTATGACAAACCTCTATAGTTGAGAGGTAGATTCCAAGCCAGATATTTGTGGCAGTATTTTTTCATATACAATTTTCTTCAGTTCGTTCTTTTCTCTCCTTTTCATTTTGTATAAGCTGAGAAGAACAACCCTTCCAGAAGGGGAGGTATTGCCGAATGACTATCTATCTGTGTGATAGAAGCCTAGTAGGATACCACATGTTGTTTAATTGCTTGTCAAGTACTAAAGGTTGGCCACCTTTTGTACTAACTATGCAATAGAACAAGCGTTCATGATCATAGTGATCTCTCAATAAATTCTTTTACTTCTACACGAAGGACCAAGCTTTCCAAGATGGAGGCCGCTAGAGATAAAGTGGTACCAAGTATTGTGGTATTCCGATTCTAATGCGTTCGTGATACTAAGGTTGACGTGGTTATTAAAAGGTTATCGAATGCTAACGAGAAAAAGTATAACCAGTATAATATTAGGAACGGAAGATAGTAACGATTATGAACTGGAAAAAAATGGGTATTGAGAAGCAAAAGCTAAAATGCTAGAAGCTATGATGAGAGTCTGTGCAATAGACTTGAAAGAATTTGGAATGGTCACTTAGAACGGATTGAGTTTTCTTACGACAATAGATGGTATGTCAGTTTCGAGATATCACCTTATGAGATCCTTGAGGGAAGACAATGTTGATCTCCCTTATGTTAGGATGAAGTTGTAGAGCACAAGATGCTCGACCCGAAGTGGTCCAATGGACCAAAGACATAGTGGATCTAATCAGAGGACGGATGACAACAACCCCAGGATGGATAAAAGAGGTATGCTGATTTGACTCAAAAGGACAAAGAGTATGAAGGAGGGAACCTTGTATTGTTAAAAGTATTCCCTTGAAAAGAATTGATGAGGGTTGGAAAGAAAGGAAAGTTTAAGTCCACGATTTATTGGACCCTTGGATATATTAAGATGTATTAGGAAGTTAGCATATGAGCTAGCCCTACCCCCCGAACATGTAGCAAGTTCATAACGTGTTCCACGTATCAATGTTAAGGAAGTGTAATTCGGATGCCAGACAAATAGGGGCATATGAGCGCATAGACATACAACCAGACGTAACCTATATGGAGCAACCAGGAAGGGTAGAGATTGAAAAGGAACAAGTGCTTAGGAGGAGGGTTATCAAACTAGTCAGAGTTTGATGGTAGAACCACAATGTGGGAAAAAATTACTTGAGAGTTAGAAAGTGCAATGCTAAGAGAGTATCCCTATTCATTTTCTATCTGATTCCGGGACGGAATCCTTTTAAGGAGAGGAGACTATAATAACCCCAATTTTTGGAAATTTTTGAAACCTTGATAAATAATAACTTTTGCTGATGATACCGATTAAGGAAAATTATCAGACCTCACTATATAGGAGTACTGTTATGGAAATTCTAAGATTGTATTAGTATTCCATAAAGTAAATAAGTGTATGTAAAGATCGTCAGAATCCAAATTAGAACACTTCGATTTTTCCCGAAAATCCACCAGATACCGAAAGAATTGAGTATAAGGTAATATGATTAAAAGGATTTAAATTCAAGGATTATAAGAGAGGATCATAAAAGGAATATAAAATATTGAGAAAGGTTTAGGGGAACCCAAGTAATAAGATCCTGGATATGATCCCTCAAACGACGAACGAGAACGAAAGTTAAGCGAACCGTAAAACAAATAAGCGACCAAGAGACAAGCTTGTACAAGAAGCCAGGGATTGTGACATCATCACACCACAAGGAGAAGACATGTGGCAATTGGATGACATAGGAAGGATGACATAAGCATGACAAGGAGAAGTGTTTTGTTGGATGATTCTAGGCCAAGTGAAAGTTACCATGGTAAATTCCATGTAACCAAGCTAAACACCACACAAAAACACCAAGCAAGCAAACAATTCACTTTCTCTCTTTTTCTTCATGAAGCTCTCGGCCCTTTCCATTTTTCAAAGAAGAAAAATTGCAAAATTCAAGCTTCAGTCCATAAAAAAATCCAAGGTAATTTTCTTAGCTTCTTGATGATTAGATAAGCATATCCTAGGAGTTTAAGCTTCCAATTCTTCATGAATAACTTCCAATAATTCAAGGAAGAAGATTGTGAATAGTAACTTTCAAAAAATAACTTTAGTTTTCTTCAATTTTTATGAAAGTTTAAGGTTATACAAGCAAGGATCAAGGTTCTTTTAGGCATTCAAAACTCTTGTGTTATGTTAAGAAGCTTCAAGAATGTATAATCTCATACCCTAGCCCTACTTTTGAATACTTAGAGTTTTTATGGTTGGTATGGTTCATGAGAAGCATGATTCTTGTATACTTAGAGTGTAGTTGGATTTGTAATGAGTTTGAAGTTGTAAATCTTGATTATTGGTTAATGAACTTAAGTATAGCTTTTAGTTCATGTTTGAGGGTAGTATAAATTGGAAATCTTGAGATGTTGGGGCTGTTGTAGTAAAGTATGGATGGAGTTTGGTTGTTGTGATGATTGTGGGTTGAATTGTGGATTGATTGGAGTGGTATAAATTTGGTAATCGCGTAAACATAGCTGTCATAATGCCCGATTTACCTTAGACTGCTTTTGTTCTTAACTTCAGGACCCGTAAACTCACTGTTAGGTTTTGACTATTGCCATGATTAGATAGTTCACGTTACGAGCTTCTTTTTGATATGTGGTTCGCTTGAATCCGATGTACGGTTTAGGAGAAACGACCGTTTTAAGTAACGGCGTTTCGCGAACGAACCATTACCCCTTGCCTTATTTTGAAACCTTGGTTAAGGTCCTTAAATGACTAATTGGAGTATGAAACAATTATATAAAGTGGATTAGGCAGTTGGTAGGGTACTCACGAAAGAATTGCCTTAAAATTCTTAATGGTTAATTTATTAAAAATGGTGGAGCCAAGGGTACTCGAGCGACTTAAGTGAATCATTAAGTGACCATAAGCGAACGTTATGGTTTAATTGGTTAAAGTCTAGTTTCTTAAGCGACCGGGGTTTAATTCCGACTAATGTTGTTGTTCATAGGTTATCGGACCCACTCTAAGCTTAAGTCTATCCGGGAACACTAAGGCAAGTTCTCTACCCGTTATACTATTGTTGTGATGTATATATGTATATGCATTTTCTTGTGATAAGTGCATGATTATTATTAGCAAAGTCTTGCGATATATTGGAGCATGTGATATGATATTTATATGCATGTCTGTTTCGTAATCTTGATATCTAAATGTTAATTCAAATGCTTATAAGTTGCATAATACCTATGCTAGAGATAAGCAGTAGTTGCGTATACGATTAGTATAGGGGACCCAATGGTGAACATTTTCTAAACCGGGAGTCGATGTTCCCGAGTATAATATATATATATATATATATATTTATATATATATATATAGATATAGTTTTCAAAACTATTAATCGAATAAGGTTTATTCGATAAATTTATTTTATTTAATGAATATTATTTTGAATATTCATTCGAGGACTTATGACTCCGCTTATTTTATTTAATGAATATTATTTTGAATATTCATTCGAGGACTTATGACTCCGCTTATTTTATTTAATGAATATTATTTTGAATATTCATTCGAGGACCTATGACTCCGTTATTTTATTAAATAATATTATTTATTTTATTAAAGAATAATATTTCGATAATCAAACTTATTTTCGATTATTCAAATAAAGATCGTACTTTCGTATAAGTATATCTTTGGTTAATTATTATTATTCATTTCAAGTATGAGTTTTAAAACTTCTACTTCAACTATTTTTATAAAGAACATCCTTTATGGGAATATTATTTAAACAATAATATTCAGATATTTTCTAATATATCGGGACTGAATTATTTCATTAAATCAGCATTACTCCAAACATTTTTAAAAATGTTTTCGAGTCTTCAAAATGATTTTAAAAGTTAGGGCGGATCCCAAAACTCATTTTTATATTTAAGATCTTCCTGTCGAAGGGGATTTAAATACTCGCTCAAAACCTGAGGGATCTGGCTCTGTGGTGTATTTTATATTCGCAACAAGGTTGCTGTTTTGATAAAAGAGTTTTTGATTATTTACCCAACACTCGGGAAGTAAAATTCTTGGAACAAGTTATTCCATTAACAGGCACCGCCTGGGAAATATCAGTGAGTTTTCCTTTCCAACTAGATACGACTTCTTGGTGGAGCCGTATCAACAAGTTTCTACTTGGGGAAAGGGGGGACGAGCTTTACGTTTCAGAGTCATGGATTTCATCTGAAATAGGAGTGGCGTAAATGGTCGAGTGGTGCCTGCCCAGCCTTATATTATTGGCCCAAATGGCCTGGAAGTTCCGCTAAGACGGTCCATTCCTTAGGAGTCCAGGGTTCGGTTGACAAGTAAATCCAACTGTTCTCCTATACATGTAGAAAATGGTGGGCTTGCACTACTGCGACTGATCATCGTAAGTGGTCTTCCTGGCGCGGCAAACTCCCATAATGAGTTCATCATCCAGTAGGATATTTCTGCAACAGTACCCGGAGCATTTCGATCGAAAGGCTACGGATGGGTGATTGCCGAAGCATTGACAGGTTCAAACAGTTATAATGGTGTTTCCATCAAATGAAGTATCTCGTAACTTCATTTCATTCAATTATATTTCAAAGATTCAATCTATTCAAGTCTTATCTTGTAGTCTCATCTATGTGATGAACTTTTGAAACGAATTATATCTTGAACGGTGGTAGTTCAAGTAGTATTCAGAAAAGATATAAGTATTTGGAGTATCTCGTAACTTCACCTTTTCAACTTATATCTGGTTAATGATTATCTTATACATGACAAAGATTTTCAGAAAAACGTTGAGACAACGTTAGATATAGGAGATCACCTTGCAACGATATTTTTATACAGTTATAAACTGGAACTGTGTGTATATTATACATGTCAGAAGATTTCAAAGATTGTGAAAAGTATTTATGTATATATATACTGAATATTTTACGACTTGGTCGCGTTAAGATATCAACTTGGTTCATTTTTACTTGACCAAGACTTTCACGAGTATTATGATGAGAATGCTCGTATATTGTTAATCATTATACATATTATTTTGGTGGGCTTGTTGCTCACCCTTGCTTTCTTCTTTCATCACACAATAACAGATAGAAAAGATGAACATGACCAAGCTTCCAATTCGTGAGCGGATAGGAAATGTTCCGCAGTTTCCTGTAGGCGTTGATGCCGTTGTGGCTGAGGTAGAAACTACCAATAGGCTAGGCTTTCAAATTTTGATGTACCAGACTTATGTATATTATGAATTTTAATAATGGCAAAGAATATGTAAATTTATTCAGAAACCCTTTTGAGGTGTAATGACTTATAATTGTGGAATAAAATGACTTGTGTTATTTTTGGTATTCATCTCTGAGACTATAACTTATGGTGTGTGTGTATATTGTGGGGTCATAGTACGCAGTAGTTGGTTGACTGTTAAGATTAAGTATTGATAAGGGAAATGTAACTCGTGACAACCCGAATCCCCGACCCCAGATTTGGGGGTGTTTTATAAGTTATCAGAACTTAAGTTATCAGGAGATATTTATCAGGAGATAATATCAGGACTTAAGGAGACTTTCAGATAAGGAAGGCGGCTGATTGAAAGGAAAGAAGATCAAGACAAACATAAGAAGAGATATGCATGAAGAAGGAATTCTATGAAGAATAGAATACTTGGAAGAAAAGATAACTGATTGATATATATTAGGAAGCAGAATTGTATTCGATATCAATTAGAAGTTTATCTTGTAACTGTGTAGTATATAAACATCGACATAGGGTTTACACTATATGTGTTATTTTAATCGAGATTATTATTCTTTGTAACCCTAGGAGCTCTCGTGATAATTTGTTCATCACTGAGAGAGGACAGTTTCATATTGTAACAGAGTTTATTGTGTTGAATAAAATCTGTGTTTAGTTAGTTGTGTTCTTATTTTGATTTGATTGTAGTAAACACTGTATTCAACCCCCTTCTATAGTGTGTGTGACCTAACAAGTGGTATCAGAGCAATCTATTAACACACAAACAGTTTAAGATCCAAAATCAATCATGTCTGAAGAAACACAAACTCCAACCAAGCCCACCAAAACTGAAGAACCTCCAAAGACTCAATTCCATAATCGATATGAGACTATTAGGGTTCCCATACTGAAACCATATGAATATCCCATATGGAAGGTGAGGATGTCTATGTTTCTGGAAGCTACAGATCCAGAATACCTTGACAGAATCAATGAAGGACCACATAAGCCAACCAAGCTCTCTGTTGTAGTTGCAGATCAGCCAACACAGACAGTACCAAAGGAGAAAAGTGAATATACTGCTGAAGATATCTCATTTATTGCTAAGGATGCAAAGGTACGACATTTGCTGTATAGTGTCATTGATAATGTCATGTCAAACAGGGTAATCAACTGCAAGACTGCAAAGGAGATATGGGATGCCTTGGAAACAAGATGTCAGGGAACTGATTCATTTAAGAAGAACAGGAGGACTATACTCACTCAAGAGTATGAACACTTTGACTCAAAACCTGATGAGTCATTAACTGGATTATATGACAGATTTGTCAAACTCTTGAATGATCTGTCACTGGTGGACAAGGAATATGAACTTGAAGATTCAAATCTTAAATTCCTGTTAGCTCTTCCTGAAAGTTGGGATTTGAAGGCCACCACTATAAGAGACAACTATGTTCTTGATGAAACAACTCTTGATGAAATTTATGGGATGCTCAAGACTCATGAACTTGAGATGGAACAAAGAAGCAAGAGGAATGGAAGGAAGTCAAGGACAGTTGCTCTTAAGGCTGAGGAGGATGTCCCCAAAGTAGCTGCCTCAAGAAAAGGCAAGGGAAAAGCTCTCATCACAAAGTCTGATACTGAGTCATCAAGTTCTGATAGTGATGATGACTCAGAAATTGAAAGCTTACCTGAGATGGATCCTGATGAAGAGATGATGAAGCTATGTGCTCTTATGGTGAAAGTAATCATAAGGATTGCATACAAGAAATTCAGAAAGGGAAAGAAATTTTCCAGGAAAGGCGCAAGTTCTGATAAGAAGGGTTTCAGAAAATCTGAAGGCAAAGGAAGAAAGTCTGATAGAGGAGATTACTCAAATGTCAAATGCTACAACTGTGGTGAGAAAGGCCACATATCTCCTGATTGCAAGAAAGTGAAGAGTGACAAAGGCAAGGCACTTGTCACAAAGAAGAAAAGATGGACAGACACTTCAGATTCTGAAAGTGAGGTAAACTATGCCTTAATGGCAAATGCTGATAGCAGTCTGATGCTGCTGAGTTAAAGGTACCTCATACTACTTATGCCTTTCATACTGATGATATTACTGAGTTGAGAAGATATCTTAAAACCATGTTCATTAGTTATAGAGATCAAAATTTAACATGTGAAAGATTAACTTCTGAAAATCTTGCTTATAAAAAGAGGAATGATTATTTAGAAAAAGAGTTAGTCATGTTCCATCAAACTCAGAAAGATAGATATGATGCCTTTTATGTTAGGGATGAAGTACTTAAAATGAATGAATCTCTAAAAACTGAGTTAGAAAAGGAAAGAGAGATTATCAGGACTTGGACTAACTCTAGCAGAACAACTTTGAATTTGTTAAGTAGTGGAAATTGGAAAGAGGGTTTAGGTTATGGAGATGATAAGAATGATAAAGGAACTGTGGAAATTGAGCCTATAGTTGGTAAACAAAAGCTAAAGGTAAATCTTGTTAAGTTTGTAGCTATAAAGTCTGATATTGATAAATCAGAAGTTAAAGAGAAATTAACTTCTAACAAATCGAAACAGGATAAGCCAACTGAAGTTAACATAGGCTTAATGACAAAGAAGCAGCTTAAGCATAAGCTGAAAGATGTTAAGAATGTAAACAAGGTAAAACCACCTAGGAAAAATAGGAATGGAAAGGAAGGTATGAATAAAAGCAATGATTATAAGCCTGTTCTTAATGCTCCTAGAAAGAAATGTTATAACTGTGGAAATTCTAACCATCAGGCTTCTTTTTGCAGGAAGAATAAGAACATAAACTCCTTACCTTCAAAGTCAGGAGTTAAGAGTCAGTCTGTTAGATATAGGCCATAAAATCCTTGTTTTCATTATGGTAGTTTATGGCATTCCATTTATACTTGTAAGGAATATCATAGTTTGTACTATGATTATTATCAAATAAAACCTTCTTTATAGAAAGTTAACATTATTCCTTCTAGTGTAAGTTCTGATACAAAGTCTGATATTGTAAATTCTGATAAGAAAACTGTTAACATAAACTCTGATGCTAAATTCGCTGCAAATGTTAACAAACTTAATAAGGCCAAAGGATCCAAGCAAGTCTGAGTCCTTAAAACTAATCATTAGTGGTCTTTGTAATTGCAGGGCAACAGGAAAAACATCCTAGTTCTGGACAGTGGATGTTCAAGACATATGACTAGAAAGAAAGCCCTGCTATCAGACTTTGTGGAGAAAGCTGTCCCAGGTGTTTCTTATGGAGATGGCAACATTGGAAAAACTCTGGGATATGGAAATATCAATCTTGGAAATGTCATCATTGAAAAATTAGATCTTGTCTCAGGACTTAAACACAATTTGTTGAGTGTTAGTCAAATCTGTGACAGAGGTTATCATGTGGATTTCTTTGAAGAACACTATGAAGTTGTAAGCAAATCTACATGCAAAGTTGTTCAGAAAGGATACAAGCATGGTAACATTTATGAAGCCAAGCTTTCAACAAGTTCTGATGGTTCTGCAATCTGTCTGTTAAGTAGAGCATCAATTGAAGAAAGCTGGAATTGGCACAAGAAACTCTCTCATTTAAATTTCCACAATATAAATGAACTAGTCAAGAAAGATCTTGTGAGAGGACTGCCAAAATCAGTATTTGCTCCTGATGGCCTTTGTGATTCATGTCAGAAGGCAAAACAAAGAAAACCTTCATTCAAGAGCAAGACTGAATCATCAATTCTTGAGCCTTATCACCTACAACTTGTTGATCTATTTGGTCCAGTGAATGTCATGTCTATTGCAAAGAAGAAATATGATATGGTCATAGTAGATGAGTTTATCAGATACACATGTGTGTATTTCTTGCACACAAAAAGTGAAACTGCATCTATCTTGATTGATAATGTCAAACAACTGGATAAATTGGTCAAAGACTCTGTGAAAATCATAAGAAGTGATAATGGCACTGAGTTCAAGAATTTGATTATGGAAGAGTTCTGCAAAGACCATGAAATAAATCAGGAATTCTATGCTCCTCGAACTCCACAGCAAAATGGAGTTGTTGAAAGAAAGAATAGAATTCTTATTGAAGCTGCACGAACTATGCTTGATGAAGCAAAGTTACCAACCTATTTTTGGGTTGAAGCTGTGCAGACTGCTTATTTTACTCAGAATGCAACACTTATCAACAAGCATGGAAAGATACCATATGAAATGGTGAAGAAAAAGAAGCCAAATCTGAAGTATTTTCATGTATTTAGATGCAAGTGTTTTGTTCTTAAGACTCATCCTGAACAGCTATCCAAATTTGATCTAAGAGCTGATGAAGGAATTTTTGTTAGATATCCATTTTCCACAAAAGCCTTCAGAGTCCACAAATTAAGAACAAGGGTTGTCATGGAATCTATCAATGTCTCTTTTGATGATAAGAAGATTACTGGACTTGAAGATTTCAATGATCATGATCAGCTGAGATTTGAAAATGAAGTTTTAAATTCTGATTCTGTAAATCCTGAGAGTCTAAACCCTGACAGTCTAAATCCTGATACTGCAAATTCTGCTGGATTAAACTCTGATGTTATTAAAACTGTGGTGGCTACGCCAAAGGAAAATGCACCTGTGCAGGGGGAGCATACTGAAGATCCAGCCACATCTCAAGAAGCATCAGAATCTACAACAGGCTCTTCAAGTTCTGCTTCATCAAGTTCCGATGGGCCAAGTTCTGATAATTCTGGAAACTCATGTTCTGGTATTTTTAGAAACTCAAATTCTGAAGGATCCAACTCAGAGAGCATAATTTCAGGGGGAGCATCAGAAAATGTTGATGGAAATAGCATGGATCATGGGGGAGCATCCAATTCTAGAGATAACCTTCCATCTGCAAGGAAGTGGACTAAAGCACATACACCTGATGCAGGTGTCAGAACTAGAATAACAACATCAAATGAATATCTCTATCACTCTTTTCTTTCTCAGATTGAACCAAAGAAAGTGGAAGAAACTCTTCAAGATGCTGATTGGGTGCAAGCAATGCAGGAAGAGTTAAATGAATTTGAAAGAAATAAAGTCTGGACCCTAGTGCCAAGACCAAAGAACAGATCTGTTGTTAGTACAAAGTGGGTGTTCAGAAACAAAACTGATAGTAATGGCATAATTACAAGGAATAAAGCAAGGCTGGTTGCAAAAGGATACTCTCAACAGGAGGGAATTGATTATGATGAAACATTTGCACCAGTTGCTAGATTGGAAGCCATATGGATATTTTTGGCTTATGCTGCTCACAAAAAGTTTACAGTCTTTCAAATGGATGTGAAAAGTGCTTTTCTTAATGGAGAATTAGAAGAGGAAGTATATGTTGAACAACCTCCAGGTTTTGTAGATCCCAAATTTCCTAATCATGTCTACAGGCTTGATAAAGCACTTTATGGCCTTAAGCAAGCTCCAAGAGTATGGTATGAGACATTAGCTCAGTTTCTTCTGGAAAATGGATTTAACAGAGGGACAATTGACAAATCTTTATTCTATCTCAACCATGGAAAGGACTTACTTTTGGTGCAGATATATGTTGATGATATCATTTTTGGTTCTACAAATGACAGACTTTTCAGAAGGTTTGCCAAACTGATGCACTCAAGATATCAAATAAGTATGATGGGAGAATTTAGCTATTTTCTGGACCTTCAAGTCAAGCAGAATGAAGAAGGAACTTTTATTTGTCAATCTAAGTACACCAAAAATTTGTTGAAGAAGTTTGGAATGCAAGATTGTTCAAGTGCATCCACTCCTATGGCCACTGCAACAAAATTGGATAAGGATACTGGTATATCAGTAGATATCACTGATTATAGAGGTATGATTGGCTCATTACTCTATCTAACTGCAAGTAGACCTGATATCATGTATGCTACATGTCTTTGTGCAAGATTTCAAGCAGATCCAAGAGAACCTCACATAACAGCTGTAAAAAGAATTTTCAAGTACCTTAAGGGTAAAACTGATCTGGGATTATGGTATCCTAGAGAATCAAACTTTAAGCTAATAGGTTACTCAAATGCAGATTTTGCAGGATGCAAAATTGACAGGAAAAGCACAAGTGGAAGCTGCCAATTTCTTGGAGTCAGATTGGTTTCTTGGTTTAGCAAGAAAAAGAAGTCAATTTCCACATCAACTACAGAAGCAGAATACATTGCTGCAGGAAGCTGTTGTGCACAGATTCTTTGGATGAAGAATCAGTTACTGGATTATGGGTTAGAATTTTCTAAAATCCCTATTTACAGTGATAATCAAAGTGTTATTGCTATGACAGGTAATCTAGTTCAACACTCAATGACAAAGCACATCAGCATTAGGTACCACTTCATAAGGGAACATGTGGATGAAGGTACAGTGGAATTGCATTTTGTTCCAGTAGATCAACAACTAGCAGATATCTTCACAAAACCACTGTGTGAAGCTACTTTTACAAGATTGGTAAATGAACTTGGAATGGTTTCAGGTTCTTTCTCTAAATCTGCCTAGTTTATGTTCTGATACATCAGACTTTATGATAAGTATTTACAGATATTACTATCTTTGTGTATTTTGTGCTTAAATTGAAATTTGCTTAAGTGTTGATTGTTGTCTGATGTGAATTTCTAAACTCTGATAGTGATATGGATGTTTCTGTGACTATTCAATCCAATGAGGATAACTGTGCTAGATGCTGACCTAGTAGTCTTTAAATACTAAAGATCCCATGTTTGAAGTAATTGTTTATGTGGGAATCTTTTAACATAAGCAAATTCTGATATTGAGCTTAGTTGAAGTTTACTTTGTGTATCTTATTACTAAGTCAAAAACTAGAATAGTGCTTCTTATCTGTTAAGTTCTGATGTTAGTAAATCTGATGGATGTACTAAGTGCTGATAAGCCTCACTTATCAAAAGAAAAAGAAAAGAAAAGAAATAAAAAATCAGGTACTCCTTTGAGATCTACAGTAAAAATGTGGAAGGGAAGACCCAAGTGCATTGCTGGTATTAAGTAATATGTATTAGAAAAGCAAAATAAAATTTTCTTGGTGACTTTTCACATTCTCTGATTACTGGAGAAATACTCTGATAACAGCATAAATTCTGATAAGCAGTCGTGACTCACTTACACTGAGAAGCCACTATAAAAAGGAATTTCAAAAGATGCATAAAATGAGCACAAAATAGTTGAGGTGGACTCATGCATGAACTCATTCTATAGTAGACTTCAAAATAGTGACATATTTTAAGCAAAGTTCTTAGTTATACCTTATTTCTAAGATGTACTGAAGTGAATCAAACTTTACTCTCTGTCTGATATTTAGCTTAATGCACACACATACACTCCATATGAATGATGAAAATTACTGTGGTGATAAATGTTATTTTAGATGAACAGTTTACGTGTCAGTTGCATAAATTCCGAGGACAAGTTCTGATGGAAGTTCTGCTGATTAAGTTCTGTTGAACCCATATCAGTATTTATGTGAAGAATTACAGGAATAAACATTCACTTTTCGAGTAAAGGAGCCATATTCTGATAACTTTTAAATTCTGATAATAATCAAGTTCTGATGCTGACGTGGCAGTATTTATTTACTTGGTTTATTTTTGTTCATTACTTGAACGGTCATATTTTTATAGAATATTGGTTTATGTGAGATAAATCAGTCATAATCATTATGGGTTAGTGGTTAACGTGTATGTCCTGAAAAACTGCATGTGCACGGTAATTATTGCTTATTTTACGTGCCCATTAACTTCTGCTCTAACTGTTTATTAACTGTTCACATGGTGCCGGGTGTAAAGTGTATCCCATGCTTCAAAAATATAACTGTTGAGTGGAGAGAGTGTATATATGAGAGATAAAAGATTTTCTAATCTTTTACTTACTTTTCTATTCTAAATCGCTTTTACTTTCTCTCTCTCTCTCTCACTCTTATTTTATGAATCTGTTTTTCTCTCAGGACTTTTCACAAACACTTTGCAAACATTCTCTTTCTCAATTTCTTACAGGGATGGCACCAAAAGACGTAATTTTCGATAGGGCTAAGTTTGTTCCTAATAACTTCTCCGCTATTCTTAGCAAGGCAGAAGCCCCATCAGAACTTCACTTCATTCAGTACTTTCTTACTAGTTCTGATATTTGGTACGCTTTGACCCAACCTGATGTCGTCTCTGGTACTCATGTGCTAGAGTTCTGGAGAAGCGGAGTATATGATGATGGTGGTGCTCAAGGGTCCCCAAGTATTATTTTTTCATCAGGGGAAGATGAGCATGTCGTGACATTGGCCACGGTTCGACAAGCACTGCAGCTGCCTGAGAACTGTGTTTATTCTACTATTGAGGAGCCAGTTCTTCAAAACATGATGGCCAGTCTGGGGTATGAGAGGACATTGGCAAAGCTGGGTCAGTTGAAGAGATCTTACATACAGAGGGAATGGAGTTTCTTCTTTCACTGCATAACCAAGGCTTTTGCAAACAAATGTTCTAATTTCGATGTAATCCCTATATTTAGCCAACAAATCGGGTATGCTCTCATTAACCAAACTGATTTTGATTATGCAAGTGTTGTCTTAGGTTTCATTGGGGATAGAATGACAGAAGACAGAAACACTGTTTACTTTGCTAGATTTTGTCAGCTTATTTATAGTTTTTGTTGTGATGATAAGCCCCAATCATCTAGTGAATTAATTCCATCATTCAGACTAGCTAAAAGAGCTTTTAATGACTTATTATCTATTGATAATAAGAAGGCTGTGTTAAGACCCCTCCAAATGTAATGAACACAAAGAACTTAAAAACTTTTCTGGTGGATTTGTTGTTCCACCAGAGATGTGTTATTTCAGAAAATCTGTGATTCAAAATTAAATTACAGCTACTTCCTAGTATAAACTAGATGATTTTCTCTCTTGATATTTCTAAACAGCTCAGGGAAAATTCACACCTAATTACTATCTACTACTTGGTTTATATAACACCAAGATTACAAGTGAAGACAAAGATAAAGTACAATAAGACAATAGTTCTCCACTTGTTTCTGTTCCATTTTTATCCAGTGTAATATGGAATTATCTGTTGACTTTCCATTATGAACCAGACTAAAAACGGCTGCTTTTTCTGCTGTTCCTTAAATAGGCTACCATATCTCTGTCAATCCATGTGCCTCTGTCAGCTTTGTTAACTGTCACTGTCAACTGCTATGAGACTGAGCATCCGTTGAAGCTTTCATCCGTTGATGGCTTTATCCGTTGATGCTCTAGCAGTGCATCCGTTGAAGCTTTCATCCATTGATGGCTTTATCCGTTGATGCTTTAGCAGTTGAAGCTTTATCCGTTGAAGCATTAGAGACATCCGTTGAAGCTTAGTTTCTTATCCGTTCAGGGTCTTCAATATTCGTTGACACTTCTTCACTTATACAAAATTACAAGGCATGAAATATTTACAATTAGCCCTCCTACTTGTACATCCATTAATAGTCAACATGACTGATTATCTCCTAACAACATCTAAGAATTACAGCTTAAAACCAGAGAGTGAGATGTCCTACAATACCAAACTTATTGCTAAGAAGGCTACTCCTTCAACGGATAGCCAAGATGGTCTTATCCGTTGAGGCTACAAACACTAGATTTCTACTTAAGTGTTTTGCTGAACTTATCATCAAACTAATACACATATTCCTAACAATCTCCCCCTATTTATGTCTACTAGAACTGTAGGCATAAATTTGGGTTCAGCTTGATGATAACAAAACACTTAACAAATATATAAACTGTAACAAAGCAGAAATTCAAAAGTGCTGCAAAAGTGTATATGCTGAGATGAAATTGAAGAAATACATTGTTTCCAAGGGTGCTCCTTTAGCTTGAGCAAATTACTTTCTTTTCCTTTGATCCCTGGTTTTCTTTCCTAGCCTCCTGTCATTCTCCTCTATTTGAAGTTGAAGTTGTCTGAGGAATTCAGCTTCATCTTCTTCATTGACATCTAACTTAGATTGCATATCCTTGAGAGTTTCATTACTGGCAATCTTTAGCTGATCTTCAATTCTGAAAAATCTTCTGACTCCTTTGTTGTCTCTGAACTCCATCAACCAATGAGGTGATTTGTGAATTGTAATACCTCTCTCTGGAATGAGTAAAGTTCTAGGCAATCTTGTTGAGAATCTCAGTCTTGGCAGTTCTGGTAAAGCCAGAATCCTTATGTATGGCTGAGTAGACTCTGATCAAGGTAGTGTAGCCTTCATTCAGAATTCTGTGAAGAGGCCATGTTCTTTCCCCAGCTCCTTTGTATTTGAACACTAGTCTTTCAGGTAGCTGTCTGTAGGCAGCTATTCCCCTTACATCCTCCAGCTCATCCAGATAGAGTTCAATGTCTGAAAATTTCTTTTATGTCACAGATGTGAACATAATCATCTTTAGAGTTTTGAGGTTTGGACTTAGGCTTCTGTGTGAATTTGATTGAGGCTTTAGAGGGTGTTGATTTGATTCTTCTTTTCTGCTTCTTTGATGATGGAGAAGAGGTTAGAAAGGTGGGCAATTTGATGGTGTCCCAATCAATTGGTTCCTCATTGGGAATGATTGTTTCACCATGAATGTTCATGAAGGGGTAAGGTACAATGGGTTCAGGAATAGAGGGTAGTGGTTTGGATATTGATTGGGTTTCTTCAGTCTTATCTACCTTCTTTCTCTTTGCATTGACCTTCTTTCTTTTCTCTTTCTGCCATTCTTCCTTACTTCTTTCCTCCATCTCAGTACCAACCATGTCCCCCATAGCTTCATCTTCACCTTTGTCTTCAATTTCTTTCTGATCTTCAGCCTGACTTGACTCTAGCTGTTTTTCAAGCTTTGCTTGTGCTCTTTTGTCAGCCTTTAGCTGTTTGGCTTCTTCCTTCAACCTTTTGGTTTTTCATTCTTGGCTATTGAGAATTTGGGATGTCATTGCATCACACATATGCTCTTTCCCTCTCTGAAAATAATAGCCATGTTTCTCCTTACAGCCTCATCCATGGTCTCTTTGAGATATGCAATACTTCTTCCTAAAAGCTTGTCCTCATCTGCTTTTGGAAGAGGAAAATCCACCTCTTTTAGAGGATTCTTTGTAGAGTCCTTATTGGATCTGTTGTTGGGCTTGAGAACCATAGGTTGCAGATCTTTGGAAGAAGTTTCTCCATCCTTATGCCTCCCTACTGGCTTGAGTTCCATAATAATTGATTCCACTTTTGTGCTATGCTTCACAGATTGTGATTGAGAAGTTGTAGAACCAAATATTAGTTGCATCTTTTCATCAATCTTCTTCCTTTGCTCTTTGACTTGCAATTCAGCTGCTGCTATTTGGATTAGATCAATTCCATCTAGCTTTCCTTTGACTTGAATTGGAGGAGAAGTTGTGATGACAGGAACTAGCACTTGAGAAATCTGAACTGTTGTAGATGGCTCTCCTTCCCCTTCCCCTTTATTCTCCCCCTTTTTGTTATCATCAAGGGTAGGGGTCAAGCCTTGTGCTTGTGCCAGCTGCATGAGTAGATTTGTTTAAGTTTGTTGATTCTGAAGAATGGTGACCATAGAGTCTTCAATGATTTGAACCCTATCTTCCAATCTGGCCAGCCTCTTTTCAGCATCAGAGGCCTTCCTTAGTCTCCCCAACAAATCTTGCATAGTACCATAGGGTATAACTGAATCCAATTTCTCAGCATTGTAGGATTTCAGATCAGCAATGTCCAGCTTGAGCTCATCCACACTTAGATTTTGCTGGTAATGCTGCAACTGCAAGAGATGCAGAGATTCCAGATGAGCTTGAAGAATTACCTTGGTACCAGCATCCTGAGTCTCCTGAATGGCCTGCTGAATTGTCATGACTTGTTTGACCAAAGTGACACCAAACTCTCCTGGTGTTGATGGTTTTGCCCATGCCCATGCAGGAAGATTAGGAACAGAACTTGGGCCTGCTACTCCCCCTAAGCTCATGCTCTCATTCAAAGAATTAGAGTCATCATCATTAGAATTTACTCCAAATTCTTCAGATGGCTCACCAGCTTGAGAAGGCAGCCTGTTGACAGCAGCTTTGTCTCTGAGAAGAGATTATGAAGTGTGTACAATGTGTAGTGTCTGTTCTGCCTCCACATTGCCCTGTGCAGCCAATAATTGATAGGCTGAAACAGGGTGAGTAAAAGTGTCAGCATCCAAGGAAATGTTATCAATGACAGCTTTGTAGTGTTGCTGAAATTGTCTTCCCTTATCTGCATCATCCACTTTCATTAACTCACTAGCAATGACTGGATCCACCCTTATAGCTTCTGTACCTGCCTTTCTCTCAATTTCTCTCTTTTCTTGCATCAGGGGCTCCCCCTGGATCACACACACCCTCACACCCTCACCTTCACCTTCTAAGGTGGCACTCCTCTCACTTACTTTTGCCATGCTGGAAGAAATAGTATGCATGTGGTGACTCTCAACCTCTCCTTTTGCCTGGGAGCAACCCAACCTCTCACTCAAAAAATCACTCCATTCCCTCAAGCCTAAAAGTGATTGTACAGTTGCCATGTCCTCTACAGTTGGAGTTGTTTCTGTTAAGTGTGTAGAGGCCATCAACGGATAGGGGGTATCCGTTGAAGTGGAAACTGATGGTATCAACGGATAACTGCTGTTAAGCTTATCCGTTGAAGAACAACCACTTGTCAACGGATGAGAGATATTCGTTGAAGAAGGAAATGATGTAGAGATAGAAAGTGATATAATTGTTGAATCTGTGTGGATTGATTTTAAGTGTGGTGACACAGATTCTGCAACTACATCTGAAAGAATTGGCTGATGATCCAACAAATCATCTAAAAGATGATGATCACCAGGTTTTAAGTGGGGCTCCTCCCTGAGTTTTAATGAGGGAGAATCATGAATTGATGTGAATATCATATCCACATCCAGAGAGGGTGTAGGAGAGTTTGAGGAATGGTGTGTGTCTATATTGAGAGAATGGGGCTGTGATTCCATATTTGCTGGAATCACATCAAGCTGAATTTGAGAAGGCACAGATACTGGTGGGTGTATCTGTGCTGTGTGTGTCCCTTGTGTGGAAACTAGGGTTTTGGCCTTCTTCTTCCTTAAAAAGGCTTGAATTGGTGAATGTATAGCTTCAGTGTCCCTCCCTCTTTTGTTCTGTGTCCCTGGATGGGGACTATTTTCAATAGTTACATCCTTTTGGGAGGTTGCAACTAGGGATGTGCTGGACTCCTTTTGAACCACTACAGTCTTTTGAGAGACTGTGGCTTGGCTGGAATGGGTACCACTCACCTCTCCCACCTTATCCTGGGGGGCTTTTTGATGTTCACCCCTCCCCTCACCACTCACACCCTGTTCACTCCTTTCAGGGTTTATGGTAGTTGTTATAACAGTTGTCTTTTGAGAGACAACAGAGGTAGGTTTCTTTGACTTGACTTTGGAGATTTTAGATTTGGTGGCTTTGGTAGGAGCCTGTTTGGACAATGACACAGGTTCCATAGCCACACTAGAAGGCAAAGAAACATTGGGGTTGGAAATAGTAGGAGTTATAGAAACATTTACCTCACTTACCTGTGGTGCATTCATGATTGGCAAGTATACCAATGGCACCTGGCTGTTGAGGTTCATTCTCAAAAGGTCTGCAAGGACCCTTTTCTCTTGTGCCCAGAATTTGAGTTTATTATTCTCATTGGATATAACCAAACCTTCAGCAACATGGTTAGCCAATAACATAAAGAATCTAGCAAAGTAGATGTTATGTGGTCTATTAGCTTTGTTACCTAATCTGGAACCTAATTCTAGCATAACACAGTTGCTAAAATTAAAGTACCTATCAGAAACTAGCATATAGAGCATATTAACAAGAGATGAAGTGATAGCATCAAAATTGCTAATCTTCCCAGAGAAAACCTTAATAAAGGCATCTCCAAGAAAACTCCATTCTTTCCTAAGGCCTTTCCTTCTAATACTACCTAAACTAGTAGAATCAAAAGCATAGCCTATGGAATCTAGCATAGCAGAGACATCTTTATCAGTGTGTGGTGTCATGGCATTATTCTCAGGCAACTTAAAGCAAGATTGTAAATCAACACAATTAATGCAATAGTCCTTACCTTTGAGAGAGAAGGCAATAGTCATATCAGTGGAGTTGAACTCTGCAGTTGTCCAAATCTCCTCAATCACTTCACAGTAAATGGTTGGGGCTTCCAGCATTGCATAGCTCAGTTTGCAGTTCTTGATGAAGTCCATCATCTTGTGATAATCAGAATGGGCTTCCTTCTTTTCAACCAAGACTATGAAATTATTCTTTTCATAAACAAATCCTGTTTGAGACATAATTTTGACTACTGGTGCCATTGTTGTGAGTAGAGGTTGCAGAGAAGAACTTGAGAATTGAGAGAGAAAGAGAATGATAATTGCAAGAAAGCATAAAGTGAAAATAAGAATTCAATTGGGCTTTTATACTTTCTTGAATTAAAACACAAATTAAAATAATTAAATGATACTTTTAAGTAAGTGAAAGCCGTTCAGGAATAAATGAAACTGTAGAAATTCTGAAAACTACCGTAAATACAAATACATACAACACTGTATATCTGTATCAACGGTTGAGTAAAAGAATCAACGGCTGTGACTCACTAACATGACACATCAACGGATAAGGTAAATAGTTATCCGTTGATGAACAACACTATTTTATCCGTTGAAGGATAAAATTACCAGAAATGTATTCGTCTTTCAACAGATAATGAATATCCGTTGATAGAACAATTTTGGCTTTCAACGGATAGGGAATATCCGTTGATAGGATAAGTCTTGATTAAAGCCATCTTTGTTCTTGCATCAAATTCATTTCAGGCTACAAAACAGATTACATAGATGACATAGATTATGAATAGTTAAGCATACCTAACTCACTTACTAATCTTGTGAATGTTGATTCATCAAGTGGCTTGGTAAATATGTCTGCAATCTGCTTTTCACTTGGAACAAAATAAAGTTCCACTGTACCTTTCATCACATGTTCCCTAATGAAGTGGTACTTGATATTAATGTGCTTGGTTCTTGAGTGCTGCACTGGATTTTCAGTAATGGCAATGGCACTTGTGTTGTCACAAAATATTGGAATTTTGTCAACAGTTATACCATAGTCAAATAACTGATTCCTCATCCACAGTATTTGTGCACAGTAACTACCAGCTGCAATGTATTCAGCTTCAGCTGTTGATGTGGAAACAGAATTCTGCTTCTTGCTGAACCATGATACAAGCTTGTTTCCTAGAAATTGACAGGTGTCTGTTGTGCTTTTCCTGTCTAATTTGCAACCTGCATAATCTGCATCTGAGTAGCCAATTAGATCAAAACCAGACTCTCTAGGGTACCAAATTCCTAGATTTGGAGTCCCTTTGAGATATCTGAAAATTCTTTTAATAGCCACTAAGTGAGATTCTTTAGGGTCAGCTTGAAATCTAGCACAGAGACATGTAGAAAACATAATATCAGGTCTACTGGCAGTTAAATATAAAAGTGAGCCAACCATGCCTCTATAACTTGTAATATCCACAGACTTTTCAGCCTTGTTTAATTCAAGCTTGGTGGCAGTGGCCATGGGAGTTTTTGCAGGTGTACAATCCAGTAAGTCAAACTTCTTTAAAAGATCATAAATATATTTAGTTCGACTAATGAAAATTCCACCACTAACTTGTTTAACTTGTAAACCAAGAAAGTAAGTTAGCTCTCCCATCATGCTCATTTCATATTTACTTTGCATTAATTTAGCAAACTTTTTACAAAGTTTATCATCTGTAGATCCAAATATAATATCATCTACATAAATTTGTACAAGTATCTTAGAGCCATTAACATTTCTAAAGAAGAGAGTTTTGTCAACAGTACCTCTTGTGAAGTGATTATCTAGAAGGAACTTTGATAAAGTCTCATACCAGGCTCTAGGTGCTTGCTTTAGTCCATAGAGTGCTTTCAACAAATAATACACATTGTCTGGAAAATTTGGATCTTCAAAACCTGGAGGTTGGCTTACATAAACTTCTTCCTCCAATTCCCCATTTAGAAATGCACTCTTGACATCCATCTGATAGACTTTGAAATTGGCATTAGCTGCATAGGCTAGAAAGATTCTGATGGCTTCAAGTCTTGCAACTGGAGCAAATATTTCATCAAAATCTATTCCCTCTTGTTGAGAATAGCCTTTGGCAACCAATCTGGCTTTATTCCTTATGACAATGCCATTTTTATCTATCTTGTTTCTGAATACCCATTTTATGTCGATAGAACTCTTGTTCTTTGGCTTGGGTACCAGCTTCCACACTTTGTTCCTCTCAAATTGGTTTAGCTCCTCTTGCATAGCTAAAATCCAATCTGGATCCAAAAGAGCTTCTTCCACTCGCTTAGGTTCCTCCTGTGATAGAAAGCTACTATACAGACATTCATCTTGAGTAGCCCTTCTAGTTTGTACTTTAGATGTAGCATCACCAATGATCAGTTCAAAAGGGTGATTCTTGGTCCATTTCCTTTGAGGTGGTAGATTAGCCCTTGATGAGGTTGCCTCAGTATTGTCATGATGTGAGATAGAATGTTGATTTGTTGAAACTACCCCTGAGTTGCTGATCCTTTGAGGTGAAGTGATTATTTGTTGACAGACTGTGATGAACGGATGCTTCGTTATGAACTTCAACGGATGATGCACTTTTTCTTTCAACAGATGCTGCATTGCTTCTTTCAACGGAAGCTGAATTTTGACTTTCAACAGATGCAGCATTCTGTGCATTATCCAAAGGCAGACTCTGGTTTCTTCTTGAGATGCCTTCTTCATCATTCTCATCTTCACTATCATCACAATATATCTCAATATTGTCAAATTTGAGTCCTTCATGATGTCCCTCATCTGTTAGTCCATCAATCTTTTTATCATCAAACACAACATGTACAGATTCCATGACAATGTTGGTTCTTAGATTGTAGACCCTATATGATTTTCCAGCAGAATAACCAACAAATATTCCTTCATCAGCCTTTGTATCAAACTTTCCTTTGTGATCAGATTGATTCCTTAAGATGTAACATTTGCAACCAAAGACACGTAGAAAGTTTAAAGTTGGTTTTCTTCTCTTGAATAATTGATAGGGAGTCATGCATTTTGCTTGATTGATTAGAGAAATATTCTGAGTGTAACATGCACAGTTAACAGCCTCAGCCCAAAAATAAGTTGGGAGCTTTGACTCCTCAAGCATTGTCCTTGCAGCTTCAATTAGTGATCTGTTCTTCCTCTCCACCACACCATTTTGTTGTAGAGTTCTTGGAGCTGAGAACTCATGCATGATCCCATTTACTCCACAGAACATTTTCATGGTTGAATTCTTGAACTCAGTTCCATTGTCACTCCTAATATTCCTTACTTTGAGATCAGGATGATTGTTGACTTGCTTGATATGATTGATGATGATTTCACTAGCTTCATCCTTTGATCCAAGAAAATAAACCCATGAAAACTTTGAGAAATCATCTACAATCACTAGGCAGTATCTTTTCTTTAAAATTGACAATACATTGACTGGTCCAAAAAGATCCATGTGTAGAAGTTGTAGTGGTTCATCAATTGCAGATTCAAGCTTCTTACTGAATGATACTCTCTTTTGCTTTCCTTTCTGACAAGCATCACACAGTCCATCCCTTGTGAATTCCACTAGAGGCATTCCTCTAACTAAGTCCTTTTTGACTAGATCATTCATTGTCTTGAAATTCAAATGGGACAGCTTCTTGTGCCATAGCCAACTTTCAACTGGACTTGCTTTGCTGAGAAGACAAGTAATGGATTCTGCATCTGTAGAGTTGAAATCAGCTAAGTACACATTTCCTTTTCTAACTCCAGTTAGAACCACTTTATTGTCCTTTTTATTTGTGACAATACAGGCTTCAGAATTGAAGGAAACGGTATTCCCTCTGTCACATAGTTGACTGATGCTCAATAAATTGTGTTTGAGACCATCAACCAATGCAACTTCATCAATGATGACATTTTCTTTTGAAATCAAGCCATATCCCATAGTGAATCCTTTGCTGTCATCTCCAAAGGTTATGCTAGGGCCAGCTCTCTCCTTAAATTCTGTGAGCAGGGTGAAATCTCCTGTCATGTGTCTCGAACAACCACTGTCCAAGTACCATAGATTCCTTCTTTGTCCCTGCACACAACAAAATGAATCAAGTTGATTTTGGTACCCAAGTTTCCTTGGGTCCGGCCTTGTTAGTCTTTTTCCTAGACTTCATTCCTCCTGCATCTTTTGACTTAGATAACTTTGGGTCAACCTTGGTCTCAGATGTGGTTGGTTGAAGTGTAGGGTTAGTCACAGAATCATTTAACACATTTGATTGAATTTGATAAGGCATAGGTTGTGCAAACATGTTATTCCACATAGGCATATTGTATGGCATTTGAGGCATACTAAATGCAGTAAAGTAAGGATTGTTAATGTATGGCATGTTTGCAAAATGTGCATGAGGATTCTGGTGAGACATAACAGGCATAGCATGCAGAGGTGACATAGACATGTTAGGCATGGAGGGATTTGAAGGCATGGGAGCATTTTTAACAGATTTGCAATTATCAGATAGGTGATTAACACTTTTACAATTTACACAGCTTTTTCTAGGTGCATACCTATCTGGTGTGTAATTGTTATGTTTATTAATCCCTACCTTCCCATTTCTTTTAGATTTTCTTTTAGTTTCCTTCTTATCCTCAACCAACTTAAGCCTATCTTTCAACTGATCTAAAGTCATGTGTCCTATATTCACCTTACTGACATCTCTGGATGTGCTAGCTCCTTCTTTGACAAAGTTCTTGAGAGTTGAATCATTCTTTTTATTTCTAAAAGAACTTGCCTGTTTTAATTGATGAGCCTTCAACGGATGCTCCTTTTCTTCCTTCAACGGATAACTTTCATCATCCGTTGATTCCACATCCGTTGACAATCCATCAATTAATTCTAACTTCTTTTTGTTTTTCTTCCAGGCATCCTCACAGAATGATTCAATTCCCTGAACCTTGGCAATTTGAACACCAACATCCCTAGATGTTTTCTAGGCCTTGATTACCTCTTGCTCACTTTCTAACTGTTTAGAAAGAATTTCTACTTTCTTAACAGCTTCTTCTAGTTCACTCTCGACAGTCAAGCATTTAAGTTTAATCTTTTCAAGCTCAATTACCTGACTCTCTAACACAGCATTCCTATCACTTAAAAACACATTATTTTCTTTGATCCTAGTGTTTTCTTTAGCTAGTGATTTAAGAGAAACACGCAAATGATATAATTCATTGGACATATCATTTATGGCTTCATTACATTCATGTTTAGAAAGCTGAGAGAGATCAGTAGTAATTACCTGGTTGCTTGATGAACTAGTTTCATTTTCATCAGAATTAGCCATCAGGGCTAGGTTGACATATTCCACATCATCATCTTCATTTACCCCATCTGCTGCCCAGTCATTTTGAGTGAGAAAAGCTCTTTCCTTTTGTTTGAGCAAATCAAAATACTTCCTTTTGTAATCAACTTGCTCAAATTTCTTTTTCTCAGAATTTGGCTTCCTACACTCACTTGCAAAGTGTCCACTAATGCCACAGTTGTAACATTTGAACTTTGATTTGTCCACCTTATTTTTGTTTGGCTTAGTGAACTTTGTGTTTTTCCTGAACTTCATCTTTGCAAACCTCCTGGACAGAAAGGCCAGATGTTCATCAATATCATCAGATTCATCCTGACTGGAATTGTCTTCATCCTCAGCAACTTGCTCTTTACCCTTGCTTGATTCTGATTTGCTTGTGCCAATTTTGAGACTTGGCATTGTCTTTTCCTCATTTCTGGCTTCAACTTTTTCACTGTCAGCTACAAGTGCAACTGATCTTCCTTTTCTCTTTCCCTTTTCCAACAGCTCATCTTGCTCCATCTCAAGTTCATAAGTCTTCAAAATTCCATATAACCTTTCAAGTGTGAAGTCCTTATAATCTTGAGAATTTCTTAGAGAAACAGTATTAGGCTTCCATTCCTTTGGTAGAGACCTTAGAAATTTTAAATTGGAGTCCTAGACTTGGTACACTCTCCCATACAGCTTTAATCCATTCAATAGTTTCTGAAATCTGTTGAATGTATCATTCAATGATTCTCATTCTTCAAAATGAAAATATTCATATTGTTGAATGAGAAGCTGCATTTTTTTCTCTAACTTGCTCAGTGCCATCACAGATAAGCTGCACAGTATCCCAAATTTCCTTAGCAGTTTGGCTATTGATGACATTGTCAAACATATCTTGATCCAGGCCATTAAACAAAATGTTCATGGCTTTCTTGTCCTTGTGGACCTCTTCAATATCTTCAACAGTCCATTCTGCCTTTGGCTTGGGAATAGACTGTCCAACAGCAACTGTAGCAGTAGCAGCTGTGGCCACCTTGTGTGGGATGTGAGGACCATTCTCAATGCAGTTGATGTAGCTTTCATCTTGAGAGAGAAGATGTAAATGCATCTTCACCTTCCAGTGATGATAGTTATCTCTTTCCAGAATTGGAATCTTTACACCAGTATCCTTCTTACTCATGCTGTTAGCAGAATAGATCTTTAAACTCTTTGTATGTTAAGAGCTTGCTCTGATACCAATTGTTATTCCCAGTGGACTAACAATGAGATTTACAGAAGAGGGGGTTGAATGTAAATCTCAAAACTTTTTCAAGTTTTGAGCAATTTGTAAGACTAAGTGTTTGAGTGATCAAATGTGTGTAAATTGCTTGGAGCTGATGCAGACAGATATATATTTAAACACAAATGTAATGAACACAAAGAACTTAAAAACTTTTCTGGTGGATTTGTTGTTCCACCAGAGATGTGTTATTTTAGAAAATCTGTGATTCAAAATTAAATCACAGCTGCTTCCTAGTATAAACTAGATGATTTTCTCTCTTGATATTTCTAAACAGCTCAGGGAAAATTCACACCTAATTACTAGCTACTACTTGGTTTATATAACACCAAGATTACAAGTGAAGACAAAGATAAAGTACAATAAGACAATAGTTCTCCACTTGTTTCTGTTCCATTTTTATCCAGTGTAATATGGAATTATCTGTTGACTTTCCATTATGAACCAGACTAAAAATGGCTGCTTTTTCTGCTGTTCCTGAAATAGGCTACCATATCTCTGTCAATCCATGTGCCTCTGTCAGCTTTGTTAACTCTCACTATCAACTGCTATGAGACTGAGCATCCGTTGAAGCTTTCATCCGTTGATGGCTTTATCCGTTGATGCTCTAGCAGTGCATCCGTTGAAGCTTTCATCCGTTGATGGCTTTATCCGTTGATGCTCTAGCAGTTGAAGCTTTATTCGTTGAAGCATTAGAGACATCCGTTGAAGCTTAGTTTCTTATCCTTTGAGGGTCTTCAATATCCGTTGACACTTCTTCACTTATACAAAATTACAAGGCATGAAATATTTACAATTAGCCCTCCTACTTGTACATCCATTAGTAGTCAACATGACTGATTATCTCCTAACAACATCTAAGAATTACAGCTTGAAACCAGAGAGTGAGATGTGCTACAATACCAAACTTATTGCTAAGAAGGCTACTCCTTCAACGGATAGCCAAGATGGTCTTATCCGTTGAGGCTACAAACACTAGATTTCTACTTAAGTGTTTTGCTGAACTTATCATCAAACTAATACACATATTCCTAACAAATCTCAACAAAAGAAAACGAGAATTATTCTGAGAGATGAATCGGATTCTGAGGAATAGGTTCCTATTTCAAAACCTGTTCTTGTAGAAGCTGAGAAGGTCTCTTCTCAGAAAGATACTGTAACTGGGGGTTCTAGGCCTCTCAAAAGGCTTAGAAAGCTAAATTCTGATGATAAAGCTCCTACTGTGTCTCCACCCTTGAAGAAAATGAAAAAGCAAAGAGCTCACAGGGACACAGTTGAGTCAGATTCAGAAGATGAGGAAGCAGCTAAGGGAGGGGGTCAGGAATCTCTGATCCCAACAGAACCAATTGTTATTGAATCACTTCCTTCTGCACAACCAGAAACTGCTCAAGACAGAGTGCCTACACCTCCTGTGTCACCTATAATTGAATAAGTACATACTGACGACCCAGGTACAAGTGCTGAAATTGATATTCATAACTTGATTGTGCCTAAGGTTCTGTACTTGGAAGCTCCAACAACTCAACTCACTCCACCAACAACACCAATTCAAGATGGTGATTTCAATGAAGATGTTCCAACTACACCAATTCTAAATCTGGATGATGAGAATCAGATTTTAGGTGGGCATCAAGATTTGGCTGTTGATCAGAACTTAGATGCAGATCAGAATTTAGAGGATGATGTTAAAGCTTCTATTGCCTCACATACTGCTATTCTATCAGAGGATGCTGATACTACTGGATCTATAAGTTCTGATGTTGATAATGCTGAAACTACTGGTGAAGCTGCTACTAATTTAGATGCTGATGCAGCTGGTCCATCAGGACATGCACCTCAACAAGCTCCATGCAAAGCTGATTTAGTCAAGACGTTTGTTAGAGGGGATGCACCAGTACCTTGGAGTGAAACTCCTAGAGGAAAGGAGTGGACTAAGAAATGGAACATAGTTAGTTTTCTTCCTTCTGAAAAGATTCTTGCTGAGCATTTGGCAAAAGCTGATGAAATGCTGATAAATGATGATTTTAAGGCACAGCTGAGAGTTACTGCATTGAGTACTAGGCACCTTCAAGGTCAACACTCAACAACTCATGCCAAGGTGAATAAAATTCAAGAAACCTTGATCCAGCAAGATATGAATGTGAAACTTGAAAAGAACAGATTTTTCAAGCCTGCCTTTGACAGAATTTCCTATATTGAGAAAACTCAAGAGAAGCAACAAACTCAGATTGATGAAATTCTAAAGAATCAAGCTTCTCATCAAACTCAACTCAATGAGATCCAATCTGCAGTGGAATTGCTTGTCTCTCTTCTTTTATCTGCTGATGCCAAAAAGGGGGAGAAAGTGATTAAGTCCAAATGCAAATCTATTCAGACACTGAAGGGAAAGGATGATGGAAATGATGACCAGGGAAACTCTGATAAGGGTAGAGGTCAAGGTTAAGGCAAAGGATTTTCATCAAGTAAAGCTAGAATTACAAGTCAAGGAATAAGTTCTGATACTGAGAGAAGAATAAGTTCTGATACTGGTAAAAGGATAAGTTTTGGTGAACATCTGGAACTTGATGAAAAAAATTCAAAGAAATTATTTCTTAAAGAAAATCCAGGAATGGACTTCGAGGGTCTAAAGGAAGAAAAAGCTAGACTCAAAGCAGAAAGTGTCAAGACAAAATCTAAAGCTTCTGTTGTTGAAAAGAAACTTTCAAAGCTTAAGGATATTGTGATAAAAGAAAGAACAAATTTTGAGGCAACCAAAGCTAAATCACAAGTGGAAGTAGATCCAAGGTCCAAGGGCAAAGAGAAAGTTGATGAACCTGTAAAGATTTATATGCCAGTCATGGATGAAGAAATAATTGATGAAGAAGATGCTTGTCTTACTCTGATGAAAAAGAAGATTTCTCAAACAATCTCTGACATGGCTCATGTTGTTCAGAGTCAAGACTTAGTAAGTTCTGATATGACAGTGAAGCAAGCAACCTCTGACATAGCTCAAGTTGACTTGATATCAGAAGTTAAGGAAAAGGAAACCTCTGACATTGCTCATGTTAAACCTTCAAAAATACTCCTACCAGGATTCACCAAAGCTCAACAGACTCAACCTTTGAAGACTACATCAAGTGGTTTTGAAGCAAGAGTTGTTACAGGATAGGAAGTAAGAGATAAATCTGGATTGGGTAGTTCTGATGAAAGAAGAGTACACAACACTACCAATGATCCAACTTCCTCAAGTGAACCAGGAGTAGGAGCAATTCCTGAAAGATTGGATCAACTTGAATCTGTACAAATGGTTTACCATTCTGTTTTGAAAGAACATATCATGTTATATTTTATGATAGATGGTAGGGTATTCCAGATCAGGAAGAATTCTATTCCACTGAAGTATTTTGAAGAACTGGAACATGTTCTATTTTTACTTCAAGTGAAGAATAGATCTACAAATGACGCTGCAGATTATTTAAAATCAAATATTCAAAGACAGGAGAAACTTTACTCTGTAAAGTCTGACAGCCCATATTTTCCCAAGTACAGAGATCACAAAGGTGATATTGTTGAAATGAAGCCTAACACTGCTAAGATCATAACTACTTTTCTGGGTTATAAGGCTGTGGAATTCAATCTAGAGTCTGACAATGCTTATCTGATCAGACTTGATCAGGACATAAGGAAAGCTAAAATAAATGATCTCAGGGCTGCTATTTTTCAACCTGGTGAAGATACAGCTGAATTGAAAAATGCTAAAAGGAGGATGGTTAATGAACTTGAATATGCTGAGAGATGTCTTTTGAAGAATTATCTCAGAACAACTCCTGACATCATAGAGATCATAAATTGAAGCCAAGTCGAAGATCTACAACTGCTTAAATTCTGAAGTGTATACAGACTGAAGCCGATATCAGATCTTAAGGATGGTAAAGCTAAAAGGACTGTAAGTTGTAGTTATCTAGTCAAATTCTCATGCATTTGTACTTAATGTTTTTGACATCATCAAATATCTGTTAAACTTGTATATTATGCTAATTTACAAGTTGGGGGAGATTGTTAGATATATTTGTGAGGTCATGTCTAATATGATTTATGTTTAGTTTTCAGATCTTACTTAAACAGGACAAATCAGTACTTAACTGGAAATCAGTACTTATATTGAAGTCAGAACTTAAGATATCAGAACTTAAGTTATCAGGAGATAATATCAGGACTTAAGGAGACTTTCAGATAAGGAAGGCGACTGATTGAAAGGAAAGAAGATCAAGACAAACATAAGAAGAGATATGCATGAAGAAGGAATTCTATGAAGAATAGAATACTTGGAAGAAAAGATAACTGATTGATATATATTAGGAAGCAGAACTGTATTCGATATCAATAAGAAGTTTATCTTGTAACTGTGTAGTATATAAACACAGACATGGGGTTTACACTATATATGTTATTTTAATCGAGATTATTATTCTTTGTAACCCTAGCAGCTCTCGTGATAATTTGTTCATCACTAAGAGAGGACAGTTCCATATTATAACAGAGTTTATTGTGTTGAATAAAATCTGTGTTCAGTTACTTGTGTTCTTATTTCGATTTGATTGTAGTAAACACTGTATTCAACCCCCTTCTACAGTGTATGTGACCTAACAAAAGATGTGAACTCTGTGATGCTTGAATAGCACACAGCTGCTTACGAATGAACTAGCAGAATTACAAAGAGATGCTTAACAAATACAGCTTGTTCTATCTCTCTGAAAATAATTCTAGATATCTCAGTTATTTGTTCTACTTGCTACACTTGGTTTATATACTACCAAGTTACATGATAAAAAGACAAACAAGTAAAACAAAATTGTTTCTAGTCTATTTTCATGTTGCTTCATTACATTGTCCAGCATCTTTCAATATCTTCACATGTGCATGGAAATTATAATGCTTCTTTGTTCTCTAAATCCTACAATTAGGCTGCCACATTCCTTTTACAAATACACGACGCATGTGAATGTGTTGTCACTGTCAATAGCTATTTTGAATTTGATCATCCGTCGAGACTAAGTTGGTCATCCGTCAGTTTCCTTGTTGATCATCCATCGGGAGCCTTTGAGGATCATCCGTCGGGAGCTTTTTCTGCCACTTGACTCTATTTCACTTATACAGAATTACAAGACATCTTATATTTACAATTAGTCACCCTATTCTGTATATCAATATAGTAGTCAACTTGACTTAAAGAATCCTATAGAATCTACTCAACTAATACATTGTTGTTTGTAGAATTTGCTACAAGACTTATTATTACATAAGCTACACTCTCGATGGATGTTCAAAGGTCATCCGTCGAGACTATAAAGTTTATCTGTCGGGCCTAGTGTAGAACATCCGTCGAGAGCTACAAAACACTAAGTTAAATGTACTAAGGTGTTTTGTTTAACTTATCATCAAGTTCACAACATATTCCTAACAATCTCCCCAATTTATGTCTACTAGAATTGTAGCCATAAATTAAGAGAAATTTGATGATAACAAAACACCCTAAATGTACAGATTGAATAATGGTAGATAAAACTAGTAAGTGCTACAATTTATTTGAAAATTTAACAAAGTAAAGTGTACAAAGAGTTCTCACAATCATTTTCAAGGTGCTCCTCTAGTCTGAGCAGATCTGTTATAACTCCTTTATTGTCTTGATTTCTTCCCAAGCTTCCTGTTGTTTTCTTCAATTTGATTTTGGAGTTGTCTATGAAATTCAAGTTCTTCAGAGTTTGATAGATCCAGCTTTTCTTATATTTCCAATAGAGTCTCATTGCTTGAGATGCTCAATTGGTCCTCCAATCTGAAGAATCTCCTAACACTCTTTTCATCCTTGAATTCCATCAGCCAGTAAGGCCTCAAGTGCACTCTGTTTCCTGTGAAGGGAATTGTTAGAGTCCTTGGGAGTGCATCTGAGGCTTTACTACTCCTTAGTTCTTCTATCTTCTTTAGAATCATTCTCTTAGCAGTCACATTGAATCCAAAATCTTTCTTGAAGGATGTGAAGATCTTTATTAGAACATAACAGCTCTCTAGAAGAATCCTATGAAGGGGCCATGTGAACTATTTCCCAGCCTTGTATTCGAACACTAGTCTTTCAGGGAGAATTCTATGAGCATCAATTGCTCTTACTTCTTCTAGCTCAACAATGTAGAGATTTATATCTGAGAATTCCTTGATGTTAGTGATATATAGAAGATCTCCCTTGTTGACAGTTGATTGAGTTTTGGTTAAGGTTTTGGTTTCGAGTCTCACAGGTTTGACCTTCTTGATTGCTCTTGTCTTTGTCTTCTTTAGCTTTTTGAAAATAGGTAAATTGAGCTCAGGAAGGGGAAAACAATCCCAGTCTATTAGCTCATCTTTGGGAACTATTAGTGTAATATCTGGGACATAACGTGTAATTATTTTTGCTAATAAATGTATATTTTGTATTTATTTTATTTATTCTGTGAACCATGTGTTTAGTGGCATATGTGGTTTGATATATAAATATGATATAATTTGAGTATTTCAATTTTTATATGTTCAAAATAAAGTATAGATAATTGTCGTATCTTTCTATTAATTTTTATGTTGTTTTATGATTGTATAAAAGACTTATGGATTTAATAAATTATTTTTCCGAGTAATTAAAAACTATTTTGTATAATTGGGAACCAACTGACTTCAACCGTTCTTACGATTTTACAACCTGAAACAATTCTGAGAGCTCCTTCCTAACCTAATTGCAATATTCCGAGCATTTTCCATGTTTTGACTTTTTCGATCCGGCGTACGGTTTTCCCCGTGCGGGTCCCGGCGCGATATTTTCGACACAAAATTCGTTTCGGTAAATCGATAAACCCGTATTTTCGAAAAATGGGATCTTTTTATTAAAATATTATAATTATCATCTCGTAGTACGTGTCACCAAAGCGCTGAGACCAAGACCGCAGTACAAAATGTATAGATTTGGATAATTATCCTAAAACCGGTACCGTTTTGGATCTGTTTTCTCAAATAAACGTAATATTTTATATCCGGTATGATCCAACGGGGTACAAATATTTCGTAAATATAAATAGCCCTTACCGTATTTTATTTCGTATAGAAAATCATTTGCAAACAAGTTAAAAATATAATTTTACAGAGAAAACGCTAATTTCATAGTAGTTTCTGAGAATCAAACTGCAATTTCAAGGCATTACCGGATTCCGATTGGAAAGCTCGAGTACTCAAAACAAAGGTCTTGAGGTGTTCTACCAGAATCAATAATCCTTATAACTGCATAATCAAAGGTTGATTTTCTTTATTTTTAATTATTTTTGAATTAATTTGATTAAAATTATGATTTTTTGTTGGAGAGATTGTTTGGATGATTTGATGATTGCATGGAGCTTTTCTTCCTGATGATTTTGATATATTATATGACCGATTTGGAGTTCAATAACATGCTCAAATCTGTGTTTTAATTTCGAATTTCAAAATTAGGGTTTATAACCCGTATGAATGTTCTTAATTGAAATTTTGGGGTTTCTTTCCCAGGGGTTATTAGATGATTTTGTTGATTGCATCGTATTCCTGGTTGAATTTGCAATCGATTCATGTATAGCTTAACAACAGAGGATTATTGGTTTGTTCAAATCGAATGAAATAAAACTCGCCGGAGACGGCGAGTTCTTGGACTTTTTCCGGCCAAGTTCTTGCTTGTTTGGTTGATTTGATTGCATGTATGAGTTGCTGGTAGCCAGGAGAGTGAATCTGGAGAGTTTGGTGGCCTGAGGTGGCCGGAATCGTGTTCTCCGGCCAACCTCCGGCGAAAACGACGATGACCACCACAAAATTGCAGTTTGGTCCGCGAAGTTTTGAAGAAGACACAGTTTAGTCCCTTTAGTTTCAGAAATTTGCAAATTTAGGACTACTATTTTAAAATTATTTAAAAATCATATTTTCTATTTATTTTTAATACAAAAATTCGTTTTTAATTATTAAAAATCCTAAAAAATATTATTTTATTTCTAAAAATTATTTTTAATTCAAAAATAAATCTGAATTAATTAATTAATTAATTTTAGTTAATAATTAATTAGTTAATTGGTCAATTAATTCGAAAATAAATTGATTAATTGATTTAATTAATTGTTAATTAATTGTTAATTAATTAATTAACTAGATTTAATTAGTTATTTTGATTTAAAAATTCCCAAAAATATTTTCGAGCTTTAAAATATTATTTTAAAATATTTTCAAGGCTCGATAATTATTATAAAATCTCGCATCAGAAGTTCAAAGTAGGGAACGAAAAGGATTGCCTGATATGACTTATCAAGGCAATACGAATGATCAACAATTTGGAGGGAGTAACGTGACAATGAGTAGGTGCAAAAAAATTTCACTGATTATCCTAACTCTCATCATTATCCATCTGAGGATGATCCCACCTCTTCTTCTTCGTAATTCCATGTTTCAAATAGTTTCTCTTTCAACATCATTTTAAAATCGCTTACTAACTTGAATTTTGCATGTATATTTGTAATTCCGGTGTTTTACCTCGAAGACCTTACTCAGAAATATTCCAAAAACATCTGTTAAGCCGATAGTTGCCTGCTACACGCATCCGTTACTAACTATAAGTGGCCAGTTCCCCCTTGGGAATAGATCAAAGAGATCTCGTAGAGATCTCAATGCAGTCCATAAGTTCAGTGGCATGTGTGTGTAATTGAACATACGTTACCTAATATATTAGAGGTCTACGAGTATATATACGTAGCCTCTGACATCATATCTACCGAAGAATTCCACTCTAGACTCACTGGTCTATCCTTTTTAAAAGGTTCTAAGATGGAACTATCGTTTATTGTAATCTTATGCCTCACGTAGTGTACTCATCTTATGATAACATTCTTATATTACATTCAAATATTCAGTAATAGAATTAGAATCCTAAAGGGTATATTGGACACTATCTCTGGTGAGTTTGTGATTAATACGACATTCCCATCCTCATTGGTAAAATGACACATTCAACTAGTTTGGGTCAATAGCCTCAACTGTATACTAATAGTTAGACTTTATGGTTCTTACATGTGATGCCCCTTCATGGGCAACCTATAAAGAACTACGAGTAACCAGACTCGTGTTATCACAATGAACATATGGTGTTGGTAATATCGTCTTTACCCCAAATACCCTGGAGACTCAGCTCCGAATTCTACATCCACATACTTGCCAAATCATATATGATTCTAATTTTTCTCCTCATCATTCTGATAATCTCCAATGGTCCTTTTAGTCATACTTTAATACCTCAAATATACACTTATCCTAACCTACGCATTGAGGCTACATCCGGTAGTCCAATGATGAACTCTATATGAGCTCTTAAGAAATCTCGCATCTAGACAGACTCCTGACACTCTCGTCTCTGAGTACTATAAATTATTTCTCTGATACCCTTTCCGTAACGCCCCCAAATCCGGGGTCAGGAATCTGGGTCGTCACACCATCCTTCATTCAAGTGTAACCTGTATTGATTCAATAATCCAACAGATCCCAATCTCCCGCACACATACACTAGTTATTGCCTTAGAAATGATGTACAAAAAGTAATCTTCTTTCATTATACTCAAATTTACTTTACATGATCTTAAACAATTATTCGTAACCTGTAATCACCCCCAAAATTTTCAACTTTTTGTAACCCTTATGAATAGTGTTTTAGCTGAATGAGAAACCTTTTCATGCCACACTATGTAGGGGTTCTGTTATGGATATTCTGAGATTTTATTAGTACTCTATATGGTATATAAGTGTATGTAAAGATCGTCAGAATCCAATTCCGAACACTTTGACTTTTCCCGGAAATCCACTAGATACGGAAAGAATTGAGTATAAGGTAACAGGATAAAAAGGATTTAAATTAAAGGATTATAAGAGAGGATCATAAAAGGAATATAATATATTGAGAAAGGTTAAGGGAACCTAAGTAATAAGATCCCGGGTATGATCCCTCAAACGATAAACGAAAACGAAAGTTAAGCGAACCGTATAACAGATCAGCGGTCATTAGGCAAACAATTAGGAAGTTAATCAAAGGGATTAGAGAGGATGATGTCACCCAACCAATGAGAAGAGGACAAGGAGGGAAAGATGACATCATAGCATGACATAAGCATGACATGGGAAGGAAGGAAATGTGGTGGAATATTAACCACACAAAATCAAGGGTAAATGGGTAATTGACCTAAAATAAAACAAATATAATTTCATCCACCAAGCCAAACAAATCATTTCTCATCAACACAAAATTTTATTCTTCATCACCAAGGCTTGCTCTCGACTTTTGCCATTTTCAAGAGAAAGGAATTTCAAAACTCAAGATCAAGGCTTCCTAAATTGGTAAGATAATTCCCTAGTCATCCTTATGCATAGTTATGGCTATCTCATGAGTTTAAGCCTTCAATTCTTTCTCAATATTCTTCAAGAAATCAATGAAGAAGACAATGAATAGTGATTTCAAAGTTTTTAACTTGATTTTTTCTTGTTTTCCTTTAAGATCCAAGCATCCCTAAGACTTCTCAAGGCTTCTTAAGGCTTCCTAGCTACTCCTACCACTTCAAGGAAGGTATATCATCTCCAAACCCTAGATTCCTTTGTATAATAAGATGATTTTGATTGTTATGGTGATATAGTAGCTTAATGCGTGTGGTTTAGAGTTTGGGTTGGAGTGGTAGTGAAATGGAATGGTGAATCTTGTTGTTTTGGTTAAAAGAACTTAAGTATAGTTAAATTCAAGCTTAAGCATAAGTATAAATGTTAATATTGAACTTATTGGGGATGTTATGATGTAATAAGGATGGACTTTGGTTGTATGAATGGATTGGGGTTGAATTGTGATAGTTTTGGAATGGTTTAAATTTGGGAAATCGCGTAAACATAGCCGTAGTAATGTCCGATTTACTTTAGACTGCTTTTGTTCATAACATTTGGACCCGAGAACTCCCTGCTAGATTATGACCATTGCCATGTTTAGATAGTTCATGTTACGAGCTTCGTTTTGATATGTAGTTCGTTTGATTCCGATGCACGGTTTAGGAGAAACGACCGTTTTAAGTAACGGCGTTTCGCGAACGAAATATTTCCCCTCGCCTTACTTTGAAACATAGGTTAAAGACCAAAAAGGGTTAATTAATGTATGAAACAATTATGGCAAGAGTGTTAGGCAGTTGGTAAGACACTCGCGAAGGAATCGCCTTAAAACTCATAATGGTTAAATTATTAAAAATGGTGGAGCCGAGGGTACTCGAGTGACTTAAGAGAATCAGTAAGCGCAAAACAAGCGTTAGAGTCTAAGTTAGTTAAAGTATAGATTTACAAGTGACTTTGGTTTAATTCCAACTTACTTGTTGTTTATAGGTTACCAGACTCGTCCCGAGCCTTTTATCACCCCCAGTCGCTCAGGCAAGTTTTCTACCCGTTATACTGTTGTTGTGATGTATATGTGTATATGCATGATCTTGCGATAAATGCATATTTGTTATTAGCAAGTTCTTGCGATATATTGTAGCATGTGATATGGTATATATGCATGCCTGTTTCATATTCTTGGATTATATATCTGTTGGTTAAAATGCTTACAGTTGCATAATACCTATGCTAGAGATAAGCGGTATTGAGTTTACCCTTAGTATAGGGGATCAAAAGGTGAACATATTTATAAACCGGGAGTCGATGTTCCCGAGTATAATATATATATTTTTATATATATATGGTTATAGTTTTCAAAACTATTAATCGAATAAGGTTTATTCGATAACTTTAACTTTATTTTATTATTGAATATTATTTCGAATATTCATCCGAGGACTTATGACTCCTTTATTTTATTATTGAATATTATTTCGAATATTCATTCGAGGGCTTATGACTCAGTTATATTATTAATGATTATTAATTGAATATTCATTTGAGGATGTATGACTCCGTTATTTTATTTAATGAATATTATTTATAATATTCATTCGAGGTATTATGACTCCGCTTGTTATTTAATAATATTTTTTATTTTATTAAAGAATAATGTTTCGATAATCAAACTTATTTTCGATTATTCAAATAAAGATAGTACTTTCGTATAAGTATATCTTTGGTTATTTAATACTCATTTCAAGTATAAGTCTTACAACTTCTACTTTAATTATTTGTATAAAGATTATTCTTTATGGGAATATTATTTAAATAATAATATTCAGACATTTTCTAAATATATTGGGACTGATTTACTTCATTAAATCAGCATTACTCCAAACACTCTTTAAAGTGTTTTCGAGTCTTCAAAATGATTTTTAAAAGTTAGAGCGGATCCCAAAACTCATTTGTATATTTAAGATCTTCCTTTTAAATAGGCGATTTAAATACTCGCTCAAAACCTGAGAGATCCGGCTCTATGGTGTATTTTATATTCGCAACAAGGTTGCAGTTTTGGTAAATGAATTGATTACTTACCTAACGTTTGGGAAGTAAGTCCATCTATCGAGTCGGCATAAGCAACATGGGCTCAGTGGGCGTCCATGATAGTGTAAGTGGCCCAGTGGGAGTCCATCAAATGCATAAGTGGCTGAGTGGCAGTCCAGCATAAGGTCCTATTGCGAACAGGGTGATGACCAGTGGGGAATTCGTCCATCTACTAGTAGAAAAGGTTACTTATTGGTATCTTTGCCTGATCAGCAAGATATCGGGTTTATGCCACAATTCTTTTACCCTTCCAAAAATTCATTGGATGTTACAAACTCTGTTCATACTTTACATGACAGAGGTTTTTAGGGACTGTATAAGGAAGATGTATATGTGGATATATATATCGGAACTTAATGAAGTATATCATAACTTCATTTCCTTCAATACTACTTCAAAGATTTAATCTATTCAAATCTGTCTTGTAGTCTCATCTATGTGATGAACTGTTGAAAGCTCGTTATACTTTGAATAGTGGTAGTTCAAGTAACTTTATAATTGATATAAGTATAGTGAAGTATTTGGTAACTTCATCCCTTGTTTTTACTTATATCTAGTAAGTAATAATCTTACAGATGATAAAAGATTCTAGTAAGTATCCATTTAGATACTTGTATTATTGTTATCACTATATATTATCTTGCAAGCTGTAAGGCTCACTCTTTCTTGATTTCTTCATCACACAACAACAGTTAGGAAAGATGGCCAGACTCCAGCAGACCCAGCGCAAGCGCATGGGAAGCGTCCCACGTCTTCCCGTTGATGTTGTAGCTGCTATAGCTACAGAGGTAGATCTATTGGTAGATCAGGCATTCTACTTTTGAGAATCAAATTATGTATAATTATAACTTATGGCAGATAATGGCAATTAACTGTAAATTTATCAAGTAATCATTTTGGGTTGTAATAACTTTTAATTATGGATTCAAGGACTTGTACTTATTTCAATTTCATCTCTGAGACTATAACGGGTTGTGGTGTGTGTTAGTGTGGGGTCACAGCATAAGATTATTTATTATTAATTAAGTGAAGTGATATTGTGGAAAGAAAGACCGTGACGACCCGGATCCCTGACCCCGGATCTGGGGGTGTTACAGAAATGGTATCAGAGCTAAGCGTTATAAACCTCAGAGATGATGCGACGATATAATAACAAACTCACAAAGATAATAAGAACTCTTGCCAAGTTCATGGTCGGACTACTTAAAGTAGTGCTGACAGTTAAAACCCTTACGGGAACCCTTATAAGTATCATGATAGTAACTTAGCTCGTTTAATGTGTAGGCGCCTGAGATAGAGGACCCTGAGATGTTCGAGCATGAGCATGATGAGGCACTGCTAGATGTTGAGGATCAGGAGGAGCCTGAGATGGAGGAGGATGAGGAGGACCCCTCAGAGGAGACAGAGACGGAGGTCATTGCTATTTCAGATGAGTAGGACCCCTCAGAGGAGTCAGAGACAGAGGTCATTGCTATTCCAGATGAGGAGGACCCGGATGAGGTCCCAGTAGCTGAGGAGCGTGTCGGACCTATGGTAGTGTATGCTGGTACCCCTTTACCCACACTTCCGGTGGTCAGAGCTCCTACCCCTCCACCACTATCTTGGATCCCTTATGATGACAGCTCAGAGACCCATACTTCCGAGCCTAGGCAGACTGAGGAGGCACCCCCAGCGGCTCCGGATTCACCACCTCTTGACCCTGCCCACAGGCAATCTTCGTTAGCCCACGGCTATGTTCAGGATGTACTGAGGACCCGAGTGGCTGTTGCCGAGACCCGACTGGATGAGGCCAGGAGGGAGTTGGATGTGGAGAGGGCGGGCAGGCATACCCGAGCTTATGAGACTAGGGCTTCTATACCCCGATCCTTGAGGAGGGAGCTTACGGGGATAGAGCTCACGTCCCGAGCGAGGCTCAGATCGCTCCAGGGGGACAGGCATGGTAGGATCTCCAGGCGGCAGGACGACTATATCTTCCGTCGTGCGATGGAAAGGGTATAGGAGCTGACCCGCTCCGGTGTGTGATTCAGGATTGACGATGGAATAGTCTAGTTGTTTAGTTAGCCGAGGCCTTAGTAAGAGCCAATTTTCCGGGATAGTTGACTTGCATATAGCATCCATTTTCCTGACTAGACAGATAGACTCTTGTGTATCACTTTTGGGACAGATGGCTGTAGCACTGTTGTACTTTTGACCAGAACAAACTATGTATTTCTCGCATTATGTATATATTTGTTTCCTTTCGGTTCAGTTCCTTAGTGACGAGATCACTGTTTTTATCATTATTATTACTGCACTTCGTATTAGAACTGTCATAAAATAATAAAATTGCGAGATACATTCTCCCCATTATAGAATTGTGCAAGACACAATGTTGTGTATGATTGTGACCTAACATTGATTTTCCCAATAATTTTTTTTATTATCAGTATCATGCCGCCAAGAAAGATTGGAACTAGGGCGAACCCTGGATCTGAGGACCAGGGAAGCCATAATCAGGACAATAGAAACCAGGAACACAGTGAAGAGGAAGATGAGGATTATGTGGAACAGGATGACTCCCTGTATGAAGAGGAAGAGGAAACCTATGATGTTGAGGGATTTGAGATAGAGGCTGAAGAAGGAGAAACTGAGGTTGAGCAACCAGTACCAAACCCAGGCATGGATCCCATGGGCCAGTTCATGCAACTCCTAAGGCAGAACTTGGAACGTCAACCCAACCCACCCCCTCAAGGAAATAACAATGTTGTGGCAAACTCTTTCAGGGCTTTTAAGTCCCTTAAGCCCCCTGAGTTCCACGGATCAGCCGACCTAGTTGAGGCAAGGGCATGGTTAAAGGAAATGGAGAAATCCTTTGAGATTCTGAGTATCGATGAGGCACAGAAGACTGTATTTGCTACCTACCTTCTGAAAGGAGAGGCTAACTACTGGTGGGAGGCCAAGAAAAACATGGAGACAGATGTTATTATAACCTGGGAGAGATTCAGTCAGTTGTTTCTGGGAAAGTATTTCTCGAGGTTTATGGAAAACCAGATGGAGCTAAAGTTCTTGGAGCTAATACAGAATAACTTATCAGTAGCAGAGTACGAAGCGAAATTTACTGAGTTATCAAGGTTTGTGCCAGAGTTTGTGAGCACCGAGGAAAAGAAAGCTAGGAGGTTTCAGCAGGGACTGAAATCGTGGATTCAGAATAGGGTGGCAATCCTTGAGCTTACGGATTATGCCACTCTGGTGCAAAAGGCAACGATTGTAGAAGCCGGAAGTGAACAGATGCAGAAGGAAAGAGAGAATAAGGGAATAAAGAGGAAAAGTATGAGCATGAGTGGAGGTTCTGCAGGAAGAAGCTTCCCAACTAGATTTAATCGAGGGGTTGTGTCCCTACCGGGAAAGAACACTGGGTTTAAGCGGCCAATGAGCGTGAGTGTGAGCCAGAGCGGCCAGAAGTCAAGAATGTCCTATTCCAACCAGTCTCGACCCCCATTGCCAGCCTGTAACACATGTGGAAGGATGCACACTGGGGAGTGTAAAGGAAAGCCAGTAACCTGCTTTAAGTGCGGTCGAGAAGGTCACTATTCAACTAAATGCCCATCATCAACCCCTGCCGTCATTCCAACCACCACTTGTCATCAGTGTGGACTCCCGGGTCATTGGAAGAGGGAATGCCCAATGAACAAACCAGCAGCTTCGGGAGCACGCAGGGCTGCCTCCAATAAGCCACCTACTGCAAGGACTTTCAACATGACAGTCCAGGATGCTATGAAAGATTCAGATGTGATAGCAGGTACCCTTTCTCTAAATTCAGTCAGTGCAAACGTTTTATTTGATTCGGGAGCAACTAAATCTTTTATATCAAGGGACTTTGCGCGTAAATTAAGACTTAAAGCTGAACCCTTGATAGAACCCTTACAAGTAGAAATAGCCAATCATGAAATTATTCCTGTTAACCAGATTCACCCCGCCTGTGAGATAGGCATAGGGGAGCAATCTTTTAGTGTTTATCTGATTCCTTTTAAATTAGGGGAGTTTGATGTAATTTTGGGAATGGACTGGCTATCTAGCAATGATGCTCAGATAGACTGTAAAGGGAAGAAAGTTAAGTTAAATATCCCAGGGAAGAAAGTAGTTATATTTAGAGGAAAGAGGCAGACGCACAAATTTTTGATTATGGCCCAGGCCAGAAGGATACTACGAAAAGGAAATAAGGCCTACCTAGCCTATGTGGTGGACACGCAGAAGGAGGTGCCCAACTTACAAGATATTCCAGTAGTCAACGAATTTGAAGATGTATTCCCACAAGACCTTCCGGGATTACCACCCGATAGAGTGATTGAATTTGCTATTGAAGTGGCCCCCGGGACGGCGCCAGTTTCAAAAGCACCTTACCGGTTAGCCCCGTTAGAAATGAAGGAATTAGCTATCCAATTACAGGAACTCTTGGATAAGGGTATGATAAGACCCAGTGTGTCTCCGTGGGGAGCATTAGTTTTATTTGTTAAGAAGAAAGATGGGAGCATGAGGCTGTGCATCGACTATCGAGAGTTGAACAAGCTAACCATAAAGAACAGGTACCCATTACCTAGAATAGACGATCTGTTCGACCAGCTAAAGGATGCTGTTTATTTTTCCAAGATCGACCTGAGAACTGGATATCACCAACTAAAGATTAAACCCGAAGATATTTCCAAGACAGCGTTCTGTACCAGATATGGCATTATGAGTTCTTGGTAATGTCCTTTGGATTAACCAACACCCCAGCGGCTTTCATTGATTTAATGAATAGAGTATTTAAGAAGTACTTGGACAAGTGTGTGATAGTTTTTATCGATGATATTTTGATCTACTCAAGGACTGAGGCCGAACATGCAGAGCATTTGAGGATAGCTCTAGGAATACTCAGAGAGGAACAGTTATATGCCAAATTCTCGAAGTGTGAATTCTGGCGGAATGAAGTACAGTTTTTAGGACATGTGATCAATAAAGAAGGAGTATTGGTCGACCCCTCCAAGATAGAGGCGGTCTCAAATTGGGAAAGGCCAACCACACCCACAGAGGTAAGGAGTTTCATAGGATTGGCCGGCTACTATCGTAGATTTGTACAGGACTTTGCGAAGATCGCAGCCCCTTTGACACGACTTACTCGTAAGACAGAGAAGTTTGAATGGACGGAGAAATGCGAGAACAGTTTTCAGGAATTAAAGAAAAGGTTGGTAACGGCCCCGGTGTTGGCATTGCCGAATGGAAAAGGAGATTTTGTGATATATAGTGACGCGTCGCACAAAGGATTAGGGTGTGTGCTTATGCAGCACGGTAAAGTGATTACGTATGCGTCGAGACAACTGAAGGAATACGAGATTAGATATCCTACTCATGACCTTGAGCTCGCGGCAATAGTATTTGTCTTAAAAATTTGGAGGCACTACTTGTATGGAGAGAAGTGCGAGATTTTCACAGACCATAAGAGCCTCAAGTACATATTTACGCAGAAAGAGCTCAACATGCGCCAGAGGAGATGGTTAAAACTAATCAAGGACTATCATTGTGAGATTCTCTATCATTCGGGGAAAGCCAATGTGGTGGCTGATGCCCTTAGTAGAAAGGAAAGACTCAGAATGATAACGACTTCGGAAGAATTGATAAGGGATTTTGAGAGAATGGAAATAGAAGTAAAGGTAACCGGAACCGGAACTGAAAAACTTTTTGAGATCTCAATGCAGCCAGAGTTATTGGAAAAGATCAGATTGTGCCAAGAGAAAGTAATGAATGAAGGCAGAGAGTCAATGACTGGAGAGGAGATCCATACTGAGAAAGATGATAAAGGGATAATGAGGTACTCCTACCGGATTTGGGTTCCGAATGTTCAAGAACTTAAAGATGAGATTTTGGATGAAAGCCATAGTTTAAGGTATTCCATTCACCCGGGAAGTACCAAGATGTATAGGGATTTGAAGGAATATTACTGGTGGCCCAACATGAAGAGGGACGTAGCAGAATGGGTAAATAAATGTTTGACTTGCCAAAGGGTAAAGGCAGAGCACCAGAGACCCAGTGGACTTTTACGACCCCTGGAGATTCCCGAATGGAAATGGGAACAGATAGCGATGGATTTTGTTGTAGGCTTGCCAAGGACGAAAGCCAATCATGACGCCATATGGGTAATTATAGACCGACTGACAAAGTCAGCTCATTTCATTCCTATAAATGAGAGATACACAGTCGATAGACTGGTGGACATTTACCTTAAGGAAATAGTGACGCGACATGGAGTCCCAACGTCCATTGTCTCAGACCGAGACCCCAGGTTCAACTCCAGATTTTGGAGGAGCTTTCAAGAATGTGCGGGGACCAAGTTAAATATGAGTACCGCGTACCATCCCCAGACGGATGGGCAGAGTGAAAGGACCATCCAAACACTAGAGGATATGTTGAGAGTCTGTGCAATAGACCTTAAAGGAAGTTGGGATGACCACTTGCCGTTGATCGAGTTTTCTTATAACAATAGCTTTCATGCTAGCATCGGAATGCCGCCTTATGAGGCCCTGTATGGAAGAAGGTGTCGATCTCCCTTATACTGGGATGAAGTAGGAGAGCGAAAGATGCTCGGACCCGAAGTGGTCCAAAGGACCAAAGACATAGTGGATCTTATCAGAGGACGGCTTGTAGCAGCCCAAGACAGACAGAAGAAATATGCAGACCTAGCCCGAAAGGACAAGGAATATGAAGTCGGGGACTTAGTACTGCTAAAGGTATCCCCTTGGAAGGGATTAATGAGGTTCGGAAAGAAAGGAAAACTAAGCCCAAGATACATTGGACCTTTTGAGATATTAAGACGGATTGGAAAGTTAGCTTACGAGCTAGCCTTACCCCCTAACTTGAAACAAGTTCATAATGTGTTCCATGTGTCAATGCTAAGGAAGTATCATCGGGATGCCAGACACATAGTGGAGTACGAGCAGATGGATATGCAACCAGATCTGACTTACGTGGAGAAGCCAGTAAGGATTATCGATAAGAAGGAGAAGGTGCTTCGGAACAAAGTAATCAAGCTAGTCAGAGTGCTATGGCAGAATCATAATGTGGAAGAATCAACTTGGGAACTAGAGAGTGCGATGCTAGAAAAGTACCCCCATTTGTTTTCTATTTGATTCTGGGACGGAATCCTTTTAAGGAGGGGAGACTGTAATAACCCCCAAAATTTTCAACTTTTTGTAACCCTTATGAATAGTGTTTTAGCTGAATGAGAAAACTTTTCATGCCACACTATGTAGGGGTTCTGTTATGGATATTCTGAGATTTTATTAGTACTCTATATGGTATATAAGTGTATGTAAAGATCGTCAGAATCCAATTCCGAACACTTTGACTTTTCCCGGAAATCCACTAGATACGGAAAGAATTGAGTATAAGGTAACAGGATAAAAAGGATTTAAATTAAAGGATTATAAGAGAGGATCATAAAAGGAATATAATATATTGAGAAAGGTTAAAGGAACCTAAGTAATAAGATCCCGGGTATGATCCCTCAAACGATAAACGAAAACGAAAGTTAAGCGAACCGTATAACAGATCAGCGGACATTAGGCAAACAATTAGGAAGTTAATCAAAGGGATTAGAGAGGATGATGTCACCCAACCAATGAGAAGAGGACAAGGAGGGAAAGATGACATCATAGCATGACATAAGCATGACATGGGAAGGAAGGAAATGTGGTGGAATATTAATCACACAAAATCAAGGGTAAATGGGTAATTGACCTAAAATAAAACAAATCTAATTTCATCCACCAAGCCAAACAAATCATTTCTCATCAAAACAAAATTTTATTCTTCATCACCAAGGCTTGCTCTCGGCTTTTGCCATTTTCAAGAGAAAGGAATTTCAAAACTCAAGATCAAGGCTTCCTAAATTGGTAAGATAATTCCCTAGTCATCCTTATGCATAGTTATGGCTATCTTATGAGTTTAAGCCTTCAATTCTTTCTCAATCTTCTTCAAGAAATCAATGAAGAAGACAATGAATAGTGATTTCAAAGTTTTTAACTTGATTTTTTCTTGTTTTCCTTTAAGATCCAAGCATCCCTAAGACTTCTCAAGGCTTCTTAAGGCTTCCTAGCTACTCCCACCACTTCAAGGAAGGTATATCATCTCCAAACCCTAGATTCCTTTGTATAATAAGATGATTTTGATTGTTATGGTGATATAGTAGCTTAATGCTTGTGGTTTAGAGTTTGGGTTGGAGTGGTAGTGAAATGGAATGGTGAATCTTGTTGTTTTGGTTAAAAGAACTTAAGTATAGTTAAATTCAAGCTTAAGCAAAAGTATAAATGTTAATATTGAACTTATTGGGGATGTTATGATGTAATAAGGATGGACTTTGGTTGTATGAATGGATTGGGGTTGAATTGTGATGGTTTTGGAATGGTTTAAATTTGGGAAATCGCGTAAATATAGCCGTCGTAATGTCCGATTGACTTTAGACTGCTTTTGTTCATAACATTTGGACCCGAGAACTCCCTGCTAGATTATGACCATTGCCATGTTTAGATTGTTGATGTTACGAGCTTCGTTTTGATATGTAGTCGTTTGATTCCGATGCACGGTTTAGGAGAAACGACCGTTTTAAGTAACGGCGTTTCGCGAACGAAACATTTCCCCTCGCCTTACTTTGAAACATAGGTTAAAGACCAAAAAGGGTTAATTAATGTATGAAACAATTATGGCAAGAGTGTTAGGCAGTTGGTAAGACACTCGCGAAGGAATCGCCTTAAAACTCGTAATGGTTAAATTATTAAAAATGGTGGAGCCGAGGGTACTCGAGTGACTTAAGAGAATCAGTAAGCGCAAAACAAGCGTTAGAGTCTAAGTTAGTTAAAGTATAGATTTACAAGTGACTTTGGTTTAATTCCAACTTACTTGTTGTTTATAGGTTACCAGACTCGTCCCGAGCCTTTTATCACCCCCAGTCGCTCAGGCAAGTTTTCTACCTGTTATACTGTTATTGTGATGTATATGTGTATATGCATGATCTTGCGATAAATGCATATTTGTTATTAGCAATATCTTGCGATATATTGTAGCATGTGATATGGTATATATGCTTGCCTGTTTCATATTCTTGGATTATATATCTGTTGGTTAAAATGCTTACAGTTGCATAATACCTATGCTAGAGATAAGCGGTATTGAGTTTACCCTTAGTATAGGGGATCAAAAGGTGAACATATTTCTAAACCGGGAGTCGATGTTCCCGAGTATAATATATATATTTTTATATATATATGGTTATAGTTTTCAAAACTATTAATCGAATAAGGTTTATTCGATAACTTTAACTTTATTTTATTATTGAATATTATTTCAAATATTCATCTGAGGACTTATGACTCCTTTATTTTATTATTGAATATTATTTCGAATATTCATTCGAGGGCTTATGACTCAGTTATATTATTAATGATTATTAATTGAATATTCATTTGAGGATGTATGACTCCGTTATTTTATTTAATGAATATTATTTATAATATTCATTCGAGGTATTATGACTCCGCTTGTTATTTAATAATATTCTTTATTTTATTAAAGAATAATGTTTCGATAATCAAACTTATTTTCGATTATTCAAATAAAGATAGTACTTTCGTATAAGTATATCTTTGGTTATTTAATACTCATTTCAAGTATAAGTCTTACTACTTCTACCTCAATTATTTGTATAAAGATTATTCTTTATGGGAATATTATTTAAATAATAATATTCAGACATTTTCTAAATATATTGGGACTGATTTACTTCATTAAATCAGCATTACTCCAAACACTCTTTAAAGTGTTTTCGAGTCTTCAAAATGATTTTTAAAAGTTAGAGCGGATCCCAAAACTCATTTTTATATTTAAGATCTTCCTTTTAAAAAGGAGATTTAAATACTCGCTCAAAATCTGAGGGATCCGGCTCTATGGTGTATTTTATATTCGCAACAAGGTTGCAGTTTTGGTAAATGAATTGATTACTTACCCAACGTTCGGGAAGTAAGTCCATCTATCGAGTCGGCATAAGCAACATGGGCTCAGTGGGCGTCCATGATAGTGTAAGTGGCCCAGTGGGAGTCCATCAAATACATAAGTGGCTGAGTGGCAGTCCAGCATAAGGTCCTATTGCGAACAGGGTGATGACCAGTGGGGAATTTGTCCATCTACTAGTAGAAAAGGTTACTTATTGGTATCTTTGCTTGATCAGCAAGATATCGGGTTTATGCCACAATTCTTTTTCCCTTCCAAAAATTCATTAGATGTTACAAACTCTGTTCATACTTTACATGACAGAGGTTTTCAGGGACTGTATAAGGAAGATGTATATGTGGATATATATATCGGAACTTAATGAAGTATATCATAACTTCATTTCCTTCAATACTACTTCAAAGATTTAATCTATTCAAATCTGTCTTGTAGTCTCATCTATGTGATGAACTGTTGAAAGCTCGTTATACTTTGAACAGTGGTAGTTCAAGTAACTTTATAATTGATATAAGTATAGTGAAGTATTTGGTAACTTCATCCCTTGTTTTTACTTATATCTAGTAAGTAATTATCTTAAACATGATAAAAGATTCTAGTAAGTATCCATTTAGATACTTGTATTATTGTTATCACTATATATTATCTTGCGAGCTGTAAGGCTCACTCTTGCTTTATTTCTTCATCACACAACAACAGTTAGGAAAGATGGCCAGACTCCAGCAGACCCAGCGCAAGCGCGTGGGAAGCGTCCCGCGTCTTCCCGTTGAGGTTGTAGCTGCTATAGCTGCAGAGGTAGATCTATTGGTAGATCAGGCATTCTACTTTTGAGAATCAAATTATGTATAATTATAACTTGTGGCAGATAATGGCAATTAACTGTAAATTTATCAAGTAATCATTTTGGGTTGTAATAACTTTTAATTGTGGATTCAAGGACTTGTACTTATTTCAATTTCATCTCTGAGACTATAACGGGTTGTGGTGTGTGTTAGTGTGGGGTCACAACATAAGGTTATTTATTATTAATTAAGTGAAGTGATATTGTGGAAAGAAAGACCGTGACGACCCGGATCCCTGACCCCGGATCTGGGGGTGTTACATAACCTCTACATGAAGTTACAATAATTACTACTAACATCTTATCCTTATCTGGATACTCTAGTCCACCTGAGACAAAGCTGTAAGGGATTCTCCCCACGATTTCAAGTGACTAAGTCCCATGTCGGCATATTGGTAATCTGTTGTATTGGGATATTTAAGTGAAAGCAAGAGTGAGAAATAATGCTCAGCCATAATAATCAACAGTATGAAACGACTATTAATGAAATTATATCAATCCGTATAAGGATATGTATTTATTCAAAGTAGTTTTCTTTTTGATACACACCTCTTTTTAAAACAATTCTTTGATTGACTTATTAGTCTGGAAATACCTTAATGGTAAACCCAGCACCTAGGCTTGGGTTACGGTATTGCATCTCAATTCCAATTGGAAGAATATAGGACATTCACTGGAGCCACCGTATACGATGATCGGTCGTACTACGGAAATAGTAACCTTTTCTACTAGTAGACGGACGATTCCCTTTTTATTATTGGTTATCACCCTCGCCGCATTCGGGCCTTTTATGTGTCCATCCCTCTCAAGTACACACTTCGCGTCTATCCCTCTCAAGACACAGTTTTGCGTCCTTCCCTCTCAGGTACGCATACTCCACATGTTCATCAATATATAAGATACCTTCTCATGTGGTAGTAAATTGGTAGTCTCCCCAGTCCACGAAGTACTGGAGTCTATCCCTCCTTGTCCTTGTAAAACTCCCATCATATATCTGGAACTTATATTGTTCCCCAAGAATATACTTGTTCATAGGTACACTTTGATTTGTACGTATATATTTGTACTTCCGAGAATTTTCGGAAGAAGTACTAAGGATGTGAGTTAACCGTTGTTAACAGATTTATTACATAAGGGGGAGTTTCTTTTGAAACTATAATCAAAATATTTAAAATAAGTCGAGATAATATTCTCCGACGATCTGAAATTATTCGAATAGTTTTCCGAAAATTAGAAAGTATTTTAAATTAGGCTTTATGATTTTTAAATCATAATAAATCATTAGATAGATAATTATTAATTAAATATTAATCATTAAATAATTAAACCTCGAATGAGTTTACTTTAAAAGAATATTTAAAATAATATTCCTTAACTAATTTATGTTTACGTAATTCAAAGTAATCTTTAATATTTAATCGGGTTTGAAATAAATAAGAGTTGGAGAATATTTCTCCTATAATAAATGATTAGTTAAATAATGCTCATTATTCAAACAATAAAATATAGTTGAGGGAATACGATCTTTCCAAAAGCGTTTAATAAAAGTTCAAGGTATTTAATATTTCGCAAGTGAACATCGAGTCCATTGAAATAAAATAAGTACAAAGCTACTCTCAAGCGTTATTGATTAAAATTCGGTAATATTCATATACCGGAATTATTATCATATCGTATGATATTATATAACATAATTCGTAAAACATCGTAAATATAGCATCATGTATATATCGACATTATTTGAAAACAAATACAACACAACAGTTTCAAAAAGGTAGGGTTTGAAAACTTGCCTGGAGTCCAAGATACGTTTTCCGACTTCCTCTCGTTCCGGGTTCTCTAATCAACAAATACCATAATCTTAATCAGTATTCCTAATCTCATCACCAACTTATATTTCTAATAAGTTCAATACTTCATAATTTTCAATATTCGACCGTCTCGAAATAAGTATCAATCCTTGGTCGAAACGGACGGTCAAAGTGGTCTTCTAGAGTTGACTTTACCGAATGTTACTATTACGCGACTTGCACTCTAACATTTTTAATAAATCGTAAAATTAATATTTAAATATGAAACTACCTCAAGAAGCTTCTTGAGTTCTTTTAATATTTATCATAAAATTTTCATTTTGATAAAATGAATTTAATTGGTGAAAAGCATTTCAAAAGTTCGGTCAACTACGGAGTTTTACTATTCAAACCGCTTTCACTAAAACGTTGATATCTCTCAAACCGTTAACTCAATTGATGCACCGTTTTCGCGTGCACGATCTAAACAAAATTTAGAACACATAATTTTAAAATGGTTTTTTGCTAACAGGGGTGAAAATTCCGAAGTGGCAGTTGTTAGTGTATACTGAAAATATTTATTTGAAGTATGTACATTTATTTCTGGCCAGTTTATTTGAGAATCATTTAAATGTTTACATGTTGTCTAATATTATATATTATGAACAATCTAGTATCAAATGGGATACAGAATATTAGATTGTTAAATACGGTTATATAATATTATAAGGTTCACAGCACAGGTGGTGTTGGACAATCCATTAGTATGGCTGTAGTATTATTTAGATTAGTTTATATTGACTAATAAATAATACAAGTATACTTTGTGTATATTGAACAAGATCAAATTTAGAATTGTTCCCTTAATACTGATTAAGAAGGAGAACTAAGATTCTATGTTATTATTAATGCTTAGGTTCTTAATCCGGAAATAGTAATTGACACGTGTATAATATTTACATGCTTTGATTTATATATGAAATAATTCTTTTGAATTATATCATTATATTTTGGGTGATGGAATTATATACATGGTGGATATTATTTATTGAAGGAATCCATGTCCTAATAATATTCGGGTTAATGATGTCCCCTTGAAAGCTCAAAAAGATTTAATTATGTGAAACCCTGCAGGTGGAATTTATTCTGGCATAATTAAATAAAGGTTGAGTGGATGATCAAGGATAAAAGATATTAATTAAATAAATTATCATTAATTTATTTATTTAATTAATGGACATATGATATTTTAAACATGGGGAATTTAATAAGCAAATAATATTGGAACCGAATTAATTAAATTACGGTATTAGAAAAGGTAGTGCAAATATTAATTCTTTAGTGGATTGAATTAATATTTAATTACATTGGGCTAGGCTCAAGATGTAATTAGAAGGCCCAACCTAATTATCCATGGTCCCTATTGTAGCCTATATATATTCTTATTTTCTTCTTGCTTAGAATGGTGTGAAAACATATTGTAGCCACCAAGGAGCAAGAAGAGAGGATAACTTGAGAAGACGGAGGCCATACTTCGCTCAAGGGAATTTGGGAATACAATAGAAGAGCTTGGAATTAACCATTAACAAGGTAATCCTCTTTTCGTAATCTTTATCGTAAAACGTAGTAACACCCTAAGTCCGTAGTTCCCAACAATTGGTATCAAGAGCCTGGTAATGGGTTCTACGTTTTATGATATAATGTCCATGTCGTAATTATATATGCTTGTATTGGTTTTGATGCAGGTTGTTAATCCACTATTTTGGCCATGTATATTTTAATTATGTGTTTGGATCCCACGTGGTTTAATCATGGTTAATTTTTGTTTTGGTTTCCACGTGGTTTAATCGTGGTTGTAATTTACACGAGGGTTGATCGTGTTAGAATAGATTTTACAAAATTAGTTTTGTATTAGAACTTTTTTTTTTGTAATTGTTCCGGGTATTTTGTAATAGTTATGGGCGATCGGAAATCAATTCCGGTAGTTTTTTGTTCCGCTGTGCGATTACAAGGGGTTGTTGTTGATGTTTGGATCGAACAAAATCAAAACAAAACTCACAGAAAAGCAACAGGCGCGCGCTGCGGCCGCTGCGGCAGCTGGGACTGCTGGGGCTGTTGCGGCTGTTGGGGCTGCTGGGGCTGCTGGGGTTGCTGGGGGCGTCGGGGAGCGCTTGGGGTAGATTTTTTTTGAGAGCTAGTTTTTTTTTCAAGGGACATAATAGTGGAAAATTTATTTTAATTTTTTCCATTAAATTTTAATTATTGCTTTAATTTATTGATTATGTGTGTCGTTAATTATGTGTGTAATTCTTTTAAAATTGCATGTTTAACTTAATTAGGACGACATGGACATAAAAATTATTTATTGCTTTAATTAAATGTTATATGTTGCTAAAATAATGTGTGTATTTTGAATGCATGATTAGACATAATTATAACAACATAGGGCCCCATTTAATTTAAAAATTCCTCAATTTTAATAAAAAAATTCTAAGTGGGAGAGGGAATTAATATGAAATTAAATCCCATGGTCTCCATTAATGGTTGTAGGTAATTTAACATAAAGACGAATATAAATTATATATACGTCACCCATCGTGGCATGTAATTTGTGGTGTCTAGAATGTTATAGAAATTACTAGAACAAACTTCTTAAATTAATAAATTTTGAAAGGAATAAATACGGATTTTCTTTATTTCTGATTTGGAGCGATTTTGTCAAAAACGGGTTCATCGAACTTGTAAGGCTGTGGGTTTTAAGCGAGACCGATGTGACTCCTCCACTGCCTGGAAATTAAACCATTGATAAATATTGAATTGAAGTATTGTATTCAAGGCAAAATTACGAATATTGGAAGGTATACACGCCACCCATCGTGGCGTACCAAGTTCCATAGATTTCGAATAATTTAAGATTTGATGATGGTATACACTTAGCTATGAAAAATAATATAGTCCACCCCAACGTGGCATATTGTTTAGTAATAGGACCGAAGTAACATTTAAACAAAATTAGGTGGTATACATGTCACACATCGTGGCGTACCAGAAGCTTATGGTGTTTATATGTTAGTGAATTAAATTTTAATAATTTAGATCTTAATAATTAATGCACCCTTATTTATGTGATGTTTTTATGCATGATTCTCAGGATAAAATGGGCTTTAATCCACTATTCACCATACTTAAGGATAACAAACTTACCGGACCTAACTATATTGAATGGAAACGAAATTTAGACAGTGTGTTGACTGTTGAGGAGTACAAGTTTTGCACTTATGAACCCAAGCCTGAACAGCCTGCTGCTGATGCTCCTGAAGATGAGAAAGAGTATTATAAACGGTGGATTAAGGCTGATGAGATGTCGCAATGTTACATTCTGGCAGCAATATCGGGTGTTTTGCAGCATCAGCATCAGTCTATGGCCACTGCTTCGGATATGCTCTTTAATCTCAAGGAACTTTTTGGAGATCAGAATAGGGCTGCTAGGCAAGTAGCCATGAAGGCTTTAATGAACACTCAGATGACTGAAGGCACACCTGTAAGGGATCATGTTCTCAAGATGATGTCGCATCTGAATGAGATAGAGATCCTTGGTGCTGAACTTGACGGGGAAACCCAGATTGACATTATCCTTATGAGCTTGTCCAAGAGTTTTGAGCAGTTCCGCTTGAATTATAATATGAACAAGAGGCAGTATAGTCTCGCGGAACTGCTGACAGAACTTCAGGCAGCTGAAGGATTATTTCGGCAGAGTGTTCAAGTGAATGTGGCTGAGAAAGGTTCTTCCTCTAAGCCGAAAGGTATTAAGAAGAAGAAAAAGGCTCAGACACAGAAAGCTGTGAAGGCAGTGGGAGTTCAGGGTGGTATGAAAACGCCTAAGGGAAAGTGCTTCAGATGCAAACAGTCAGGTCACTGGAAATAGGATTGTCCTCTTCCTAAGAAGACAAACAATACTGGTATGTCTCTTTCTCTAGTTACAGAAACATTTATAGCGGCTATATCTGCGAGCACTTGGTGTGTAGATACAGGAGCCACTGATCATGTTTGTAATTCTATGCAGGGGTTCCAACTATCCAGAATGCTTAGAGATGGTGAGATATACGTGTTCATGGGAGATGCTACGAAAGTAGCAGTAGTTGCAGTAGGAGTTATTCATTTCTCTTTTGGTTCTGATAGGATTTTGGTTTTGAACAATTGTCTTTATGTACCTTCTTTTAGAAGGAATTTAATTTCGGTTTCTAAACTTGCTTTGGATGGTTATAATGTTTGTTTGGATCATAATGTTTCTATTATGATGAATAAATGAATTATATGTTCTGGTACATTGTATGACAATTTGTATATAATTAATCCTAGTCAACCTGCACTGCAACTGCAATTTAGGGAATTGAACAACACATCTTCTAACTCTACTAAAAGAAATGAACCTTCTAGTTTGAACCAAACATATCTTTGGCACTTGAGATTAGGTCATATTAACTTGAGGAGGATTCAAAGACTGGTAGTAGACGGGCCTTTAAGCTCATTGGCAGTGGAGCCATTTCCAGTTTGTGAATCCTGCTTGGAAGGTAAAATGACTAATAGGCCTTTCAAGGAAAAAGGGAATAGAGCCAAACAACTGTTAGAATTGGTTCACTCTGATTAATGTGGACCCATGAATATCCAAGCAAGAGGTGGTTATGAATATTTCGTCACTTTCATTGATGATTATTCTAGATATGGGAACATTTATTTATTGCACCGTAAGTCTGAGTGCTTTGATAAGTTCAAAGAGTACAAAGCTAAAACGGAGAAGCGACTTAATAAAAGTATCAAGTCACTACGATCAGATCGTGGTGGCGAATACTTGCTTGGAGAATTTAGGGAATATTTATCATAAAATGGGATAGAATCCCAGTTAACTACACCAGGCACACCCCAGCAGAACGGTGTAGCAGAGAGAAGGAACCGGACTCTTTTAGAGAGTGTTAGATCGATGATGAGTTATTCGGATTTACCCAAGTCGTTTTGGGGACATGCCTTAGAGACAACAGTTTATCTTCTGAACTTAGTACCTTCTAAGTCGGTTCCTAAAACCCCCTTAGAATTATGGACCGGGGATAAACCGAGTCTAAGACATATTCGAATATGGGGTTGTCCAGCACATGTGCTGAACAAGAACGCAACTAAGTTAGAATCTCGTACAGAAGTAAGGTTATTTGTAGGCTACCCCATGGGAACGAAAGGATATTTATTTTATAGTCCGAAGAATCGGGATGTCATTGTTAGCACCAATGCAAGATTCTTAGAGGAGGAATATATAATGAATCACAAACCCATGAGTAGTGTCGTTTTAGAGGAACTAGTGGGAGGGACAAATAATACCCATGAAGCTGTAGCACAAGTAGAACAACCACAACATAATGTACAACCTGTCACTAATACCGCACCAGTGCCTCGTCGTAGTGGGAGGGTTGTTCAACAGCCTGATAGATTCATGTTTTTGGGTGAGTCTTCAGACTTGGTCTCTGGTGAACATGATGATGATCCCCGTACATACGAAGAGGCAGCACAAGACAAAGATGCAGATCTTTGGCAAAAGGCGATGGAATCTGAGATAGAATCAATGTATTCTAATCAGGTTTGGGAGCTCGTGGAACCACCCAAAGGTATAAAACCTATTGGATGTAAGTGGATCTACAAGAAAAAGAGGGGATTAGATAAAAAGGTGAAAGCCTGGAAAGCAAGACTTGTTGCGAAAGGGTATACTCAGAAAGAAGGTATCGATTATGAGGAAACCTTTTCACCGGTAGTCATGCTTAAGTCAATCCGTATTCTTTTATCTATAGCAGCTCATCTCGATTATGAGATTTGGCAAATGGATGTTAAGACAGCTTTTCTTAATGGAAGTCTTGAAGAAACCATCTATATGCAGCAACCAAAAGGATTCATTAAGGAAGGCCAAGAGCATCTGGTATGTAAGCTTAAGAGGTCTATTTATGGACTTAAACAAGCTTCTAGAGACTGGAATATTCGTTTTGATCAGGCAGTCCAGTCATATGGATTTGATCAAAGTCCAAGCGAATCGTGCATGTATAAGAGAAGTGAAGGTACTGCAGTGGTTTTTCTAGTACTATATGTAGATGATATTTTACTCATTGGAAACAATGTTGAGATGTTGTCATCAGTAAAGGCATGGTTGTTCAAATAATTTGACATGAAGGACTTAGGTGAAGCGGCATACATCCTTGGGATCAAAGTTATAAGGGATCGCAAGAAAAGGATGTTGGCTTTATCTCAAGAGCCCTACATTGATAAAGTATTAGCTCGTTTTAACATGCAGAACTCCAAGAAAGGTTTTCTACCTTTTAAGCATGGAGTTGCTCTATCTAAGAAGTAGTATCCTTCGACACCTAAGGATATAGAGAGCATAAAAGCAGTTCCTTATGCTTCAGCATGTGGAAGCTTAATGTATGCTATGTTATGTACGAGGCCTGACATCTGCTTTGCTGTAGGCATGGTTAGTAGATATCAGTCGAACCCAGGTCAGGAACATTGGAGTGCAGTAAAAACTATACTCAAGTACCTGAGAAGGACTAAGGAGTATATGTTAATTTACAAGGCCTCAGATCTATTTCCTTTGGGATATACTGATTCAGATTTCCAATCAGATAGGGATAAGAGGAAATCAACCTCGGGATATGTTTTTACTTTGGGAGGTGGAGCCGTTATATGGAGGAGTGTAAAGCAGAAATGCATTGCAGACTCCACCATGGAGGCCGAGTACGTGGCGGCCTCTGAGGCTGCCAAGGAGGCTGTATGGTTCAGGAACTTCCTTTTGGACTTAGATGTGGTACCTAATTTGCCTAGGAGCTTGACGGTGTATTGTGATAACACTGGTGTTGTGGCAAATTCAAAGGAACCGCGAGACCACAAAGCAGCTAAACATATTGAACGTAAGTATCATCTCATACGAGGAATCGTAAAGCGAGGGGATATAGTTGTGGCTTACATAACATCAGAAGACAACCAAGCAGATCCTTTCACAATGAGCTTGCCAACCAAGGTTTTTGACAAGCATGTGGAAGCGATAGGAGTCAGATGGATGGACACATAGATTTTTATGTAATAGTGGATTAAATAAACACTGATGTACACATAGAATATTTTGAGTATAAGTGGGAGATTGTTAGTGTATACTGAAAATATTTATTGGAAGTATGTACATTTATTTCTAGCCAGTTTATTTGAGAATCGTTTGAATGTTTACATGTTGTCTAATATTATATATTGTGAACAATCTAGTATCAAATGGGATACAGAATATTAGATTGTTAAATACGGTTATATAATATAATAAGGTTCACAGCACAGGTGGTGTTGGACAATCCACTGGTATGGCTGTAGTATTATTTAGATTAGTTTATATTGACTAATAAATAATACTAGTATACTTTGTGTATATTGAACAGGATCAAATTTAGAATTGTTCCCTTAATACTGATTAAGAAGGAGAACTAAGATTCTATGTTATTATTAATGCTCAGGTTCTTAATCCGGAAATAGTAATTGACACGTGTATATTATTTACATGCTTTGATTTATATATGAAATAATTCTTTTGAATTATATCATTATATTTTGGGTGATGAAATTATATACATGGTGGATATTATTTATTAAAGGAATCCATGTCCTGATAATATTCGAGTTAATGATGTCCCCTTTAAAGCTCAAAAAGATTTAATTATGTGAAACCCTGCAGGTGGAATTTATTCTGGCATAATTAAATAAAGGTTGAGTGGATGATCAAGGATAAAAGATATTAATTAAATAAATTATCAGTAATTTATTTAATTAATGGACATATGATATTTTAAACATGGGGAATTTAATAAGCAAATAATATTAGAACCGAATTAATTAAATTACGGTATTAGGAAAGGTAGTGCAAATATTAATTCTTTAGTGGATTGAATTAATATTTAATTACATTGGGCTAGGCTCAAGATGTAATTAGAAGGCCCAACCTAATTATCCATGGTCCCTATTGTAGCCTATATATATTCTTATTCTCTTCTTGCTTGGAATGGTGTGAAAACATATTGTAGCCACCAAGGAGCAAGAAGAGAGGATAACTTGACAAGACGGAGGCCACACTTCGCTCAAGGGAATTTGGGAATACAATAGAAGAGCTTGGAATCAACCATTAACAAGGTAATCCTCTTTTCGTAATCTTTATCGTAAAATGTAGTAACACCCTAAGTCCGTGGTTCCCAACATTCCTAACAGGGGGTTATTTTTGACGTTCGTACTCTGCGCGACCTCGGCTCCGACATTTTTATAAAATTGTAAAATCAAAATTTTTATTTGAACGTTTTATGGAAGATACTAAACTATATTTATTACTCTCTGTAAATATTTCATGATTTTTAAATATTTTTAAGTCTATCATTTATATTTACAAAGTTCGTAAATTGTAGCAGTTTTGTCGCGTAAATCCCTTTTACTAAACCGGTCATAACTTTTGATCCGTAAATCGGAATCAAGCGATTCAAGCGTCTAAATGATCCTTATAACATTCTATATCATATTCAAGTGTTACTTATTAAGAAACTACAGTTTATACATTTGGGAACTTCTGCAGAAACTTAAGTTGAGTTTTGTTCATTTTAACGAGGTTACTATTACGATTCGAATTTCGTTTACATCTTAAATCATTATACCATCATACCCAATCATCAAATCATCATCTCAACACTAACTCCTCTCAATAACATAATGTTCTTGAAGCAAAAATCATCAACCTTAAAACTAATTAACTAAACATCAAGATAATATCAAATCAATCATCAAAACCATACTTATATCCAAGATCCTTACTTTTCTTGAAACTTAAAACTTAAACAAAGTTTGGATGAATGTTTATACCTTCCTTGAAGATTTTTAATACTTAATAAAGTCCTAAGATCCTTTATGAAGCCTTGGTCTAGCTTTAGGAGACTTAAACTTCCATGAAAAATCAAGAAAACAAGTTAATGATTTTCGGAGTTACTATTCACCATCAATTTTGAGAAAGGATTTGACTATGCTATACTAATTCAATGGCCATGAAATTTTGAACGTACCTTTTACATGGTATGAGAAATATTTGGTTAAAATTTGGTGATTTTGGAATGAGTATATCATGAGATATGAATTTTTCTTCCCATGGTGTTCTTGGAAATCAGCATTGGGTTTTTGGAGAGAGAAAGAGAATTGCCTCGCTTGCTTCTTGGAAATGTGGTGGAAATAGCCTTCTTGTGAATATATAAAGTGTGTAGGACAAGATGCATCATATTTTCAAAGGTTAGGCTTAACTAGGTGTCTCATTTTTCAAAGCTTGCATGATAAGCTCCTTGGATTTTATGTTTATTGAAATTTGTTATTTATATATTTTTGTAACTAGGTTCCTAATTTATTACTTGTTGGATAAATTTATAAATACTTAATTTTACTAGGTTATCACTTGATCCATTGCCATTCTATATTATCTCACATTCGTTCATGTACGTTTAAATCAATTCCCGTAAATGCTACGTCGAACAATTCCGCTTATCATAAATCATTACCATTTCCAGTGCTCGTACTTGGTTATGAGTTATGAAATTATAATTCTCAAGATTTTATTGGTCGTAGTATAATTCTCTTATTCCTCGATGGCTCGTAAAATTTGAGCTATTGGTTTTCTTCGAAAACTCCTGACTTTTGCATACACTCATTTAGTACGTATAACCACAATATGAACTCGGAAACTTAAATTAAAAACTCGTATATGGTGTGGTCGCAAAAGTTTTTATTAAACCGCAAGGTTACTATTCATAAAGGTCTTTTATCGATGTCAAAATTTTGGGTTTTTACAGTCTTCCCCCTTAAAAGGATTCTGTCCCGGAATCAGTTTAGAAATAGGTGGGGATACGCTTCTTACATGACAACTTCGAGTTCTCACATTGACTTCGCAGTATTGGATCTCTTCATAAAATTTCCACTCATCCATCCAATATATTTCCGGGTACTCGTCCTTGTAGACCTATGATCTCTACACGTTACTCCACAAACGCTAAGTCTGACTGCAAGTTTATTAGCTCATTTTCAATCATATGTTTAACATTGCTAGTTAAATTTCCTAACCTCGATTCGTGCTACTCGTTATAAACTTGGCGACCGTTCGACGATGGTACTAATTTATATGCCAACATTCTTAGTCCTTTAAAGATTTTAACTGGTCCAATAAACCTTGGGTTCAACATTCCTTTCCTTTTAGAATCTCATCACTCCCTCCCCTGGAGGCAGTTTCAACAATACTTGGTCTGTTATTTCTTTATTTTTTATCCTGGGCTGCTACTAGCCAAGTTCTGATAAATTCTAGGAATTTCTTTGGTCTGTTGACTCAACTATGGTTCAAGTATTCTCGGCTTACCAACTTTTTCCCAACCTAAGGGAGACGAATTTTTTCTTCCATACAAAGCTTTGTAGCCGTTCCAATGCCCGCATATAACTCGTTATTATCGGTAATTCAATTAACGTCAACTGGTCACTTCATTTCCCTTAAAAATTGATAATCTGGACGATTAGCGCATCTTCTAGTGTTTGGAATCATCCTTCAACTTATTCGTTTCCCCCTCCATCGCTCCTAATAATGTCAGAGTTTCGTTCCTTAACGTTTTCCCATTTTGGCGCATCATCTATGTCTATTATTTTATGTAAGAAGTTCTCGTCACATTTCAATACGCTCGTCTCCTGTTACACGCTTAGCGTTAGATTTAACATTTCTTCCTATAGTAATGTAAGGCACATCATCGTCCTGTTGCCATCTTGAAGGACGCGCCATTTCATACGCAATTGATTGGAACGTTCAGCTTCCGTCATCGGTCAGAATTCTTTAATCATTCCCCGTATAATATCTATAGTACGACGATACCTTCTTGGTCGTACTTTTTATTCTCGCTAGCGCCTTAGACGTATTCACGCTCATTGGTACCTGCTACCAGTGGCCTTTATAGGGGGTGTACAATCTTCTTTGCCTTCTATCAGCTCTGACAATGACATCCTTCATTCTTCCACGTTGTCCTTCGTAAGGGATATCGGCGACTATTTTTCGTATACTCGCGTGGTAAGTACATCTATACGAATTTTCTGTCAACGATAGACGATTCCCCTAACCGTTCCAAATAAAAGTTAAGCCGCTAGATGTATCTTCAATGTCCAGGATAGTCCTTTCATTCTACTTGTCGATCTGAGAACTCTAAGTCGTGCCTCTGTTCATCCCTTCTCGCGAAATATCTTTGGTCCTTGCGTGGAGCGATATCACGGGGTTTCTCTCTCACCAATTATCTCTTCCGCGTTCATAACAATTTTATAGAGCGGAGATCTATCATTTACATAATAAAGTAAGCGGTATTATTTAATCTATCACTCAAAATCCTCAAATAGCACGATAGCTAACTTGGTTCTTTATAACCCTCCTTCAAAATTTATTTTAATTAACACTTACTCCCATTTGGGTCATCTACAAGTCGTAACCGCCAAAATTTTAATCCTCGCCTTTCCGTTTTCATTTTCAACCATGTCGAATATTTACCTACTCAATGACACCCCTTTTCATATTCTGTTATGACTAATATCCTTTTACGTTTTTAGGCATCTTTAAGTCTTCCTCTTAAGTAATAAAGGGTTATTTTTATGCGATCCTTCTCATTAGTTATTCTGAGATTTGTCATCCTCAATATATCTTTTTCCTACTTAAAGTGTCAGCCACCACATTGGCCTTTCCTTGATGATAATAGATTTCTCAATCATAGCATTTGATCAATTTGACTATAGCCTCTATCTTGTGTTCGGTGTAAGAAAAAATTCCAAAATTTCCTCATAAGTAAACTCATTTTCCCTTTCAGTGCGAACCTTATCACAATTATTCTAGATCATTATTAGGACGCCTTATGTCACGGTCCTTAAGCTGCATTAATGCATCATTATATTACATATAATTTCTATTTTTATCGCCGAGTGTTTCTAACAAGAGGTTATTACTAATCTTACCTTCACTTTTTGAAAATCTTATTCCTCGAATTCATACATGATTGGTCTTTCCCGAATTCATTAGTTCTTATTCCGATAGTGTTTCAGAGAAGCGTACCTCACTAATCACGTTGTATCTCTATTATCGTTCTTCTATAACCATATTAAAGATCCTTATGATAATAACTAAACATGGTATTCCCTTTTTTAAAACAACTTACTCATCACGATGCTCCGATTGCACCATCATAGCGCTGAGCTTTGAGTCTCATATTACAACAATCGGTTCTCAACTATACCTCTCTTTGTTCGGAAGGCAACTAGCCTTGAAAAAATGATTTTCACAATATCGATGCAATTTAGACAATCTGAACAAGATTTCAAAATCAAATATCTGAAGAAATAATGAGCTCTGAATAAAAGAGTCGCAACACTCAAAAGATTTATAACTTGGAAGAAAAAATACAACAAATCCTTCCATGTCCTTAAAATTTTATATTATGATGTTATAGAGAATATTCCTTGAAAGCAATGATTGTTGAATAATAACATCATACGAACATATTCGTAAGATTTCCCCAATGAAAGAGTAATTTTCTTTTCGAATGATGGAAGAAATTTCGAATAACATCCTCAACCAAAGGTTAACCATTGAGGTTTCAAAAGATGCTATTTTGAAAGAAGGAATTTTACTCAATGATTAACAAATAAGGAAGTATATTGTTCTTCAATCACTTTATGCTTTTAATTGGTTATTCTTTATATAAACGAAAGAATAGAATATTTCATGAATAAAATATTTCATAAAACTGAATATGAATTCTCGTTTGAGTGGGCGACCTAGCTAGGTCTCAATTAAATCATTCTTTGAAAATTTCATCAACAATTAAATTTTGCATATGTAATGCACTATGAAATAATAAAAATTTGATTGGAAGTGGAACTAGAAAAATAATAGCTAGTCCATATCAAGCAATATTATCAACCGGCTAAGAAAATGGCCAGCATAATTGGTTTGGCCCATAGCAACTAGCTAGGACGATTAGCTAGGCTTTCGTCGTATTAATTAAAATTTTGACTAGTTAGGACAACTAACTAGTCATTCATGAGAACATATGCAACTAAACATATTTCAGTTTGTTTGTAAAAAAAAATCTCAACATCATATCCACTGAAGAAATTGTGGCTACCTGGATGATGATTTTGAAATAAAGAGTTTTTAAATTTAGGCCGAGAAAGACAATTATAACTCTGAATCGAGTGGTCTTGGCATCGGAACAGTCGATAGCCTCTTATCAAATATTTCTTTCCAAATAAAGGGTACACTCATAGGTGCCCTAGTTCACATACTTTATCAGATCTTTAAATAGAATTGAATTCAGAATACCAATATCAAATTGATACCCTTACTATGATTTCAAAGTTCAATATATAATTTCATCCCGATTAAAAGAAAAGGATTCCCGAGGAATATATGGATATTAGATCATTCATATTTTTAACAATTTGTTAGATATTTACAATCTCGACAAAGAAGAGCATGTATGAAAGAAGAATCAAATGAAGATACTCATTATGAATATTCATCTATGAATGGAGGGAAAATTTATATATATAAAAAATCTCTTGGAAAATTGAAATGAAGTATAAATATCTCTGAGTTGAACAAGAAGATCATAATCTATGAATGAAAGTTCATGGATTATCTAAAAGAATTAAACTAGTCCTGATGCGGAGAAAGACTATTCAAGATGGTCACATCAGAAGTTCAAAGTAGGGAACGAAAAGGATTGCCTGATATGACTTATCAAGGCAGTACGAATGATCAACAATTTGGAGGGAGTAACGTGACAGTGAGTAGGTGCAAAAATATTTCACTGATTATCCTAACTCTCATCATTATCCATCTGAGGATGATCCCACCTCTTCTTCTTCGTAATTCCATGTTTCAAATAGTTTCTCTTTTAACATCATTTTAAAATCGCTTACTAACTTGAATTTTGCATGTATATTTGTAATTCCGGTGTTTTACCTCGAAGACCTTACTCAGAAATATTCCAAAAACATCTGTTAAGCCGATAGTTGCCTACTACACGCATCCGTTACTAACTATAAGTGGTCAGTTCCCCCTTGGGAACAGATCAAAGAGATCTCATAGGGATCTCAATGCAATCCATAAGTTCAGTGGCATGTGTGTGTAATTGAACATACGTTACCTAATATATTAGAGGTCTACGAGTATATATACGTAGCCTCTGACATCATATCTACCGAAGAATTCCACTCTAGACTCACTGGTATATCCTTTTTAAAAGGTTCTAAGATCGAACTATCGTTTATTGTAATCTTATGCCATTCAATTGTAGTCATGCCATCAATTCTCGATGCTCTCGAACTCTAAACTAAACCATCATAACCTTACATGTTAAGCGCACTAATAATATCACGTAGTGTACTTGTCTTATGATAACATTCTTATATTACATTCAAATATTCCGTAATAGAATTAGAATCCTTAAGGGTATATTGGACACTATCTCTGGTGAGTTTGTAATTAATACGACATTCCCATCCTCATTGGTAAAATGACACCTTCAACTAGTTTGGGTCACTAGCCTCAACTGTATACTAATAGTTAGACTTTATGGTTCTTACATTTGATGCCCCTTCATGGGCAACCTATAAAGAACTACGAGTAACCAGACTCGTGTTATCACAATGAACATATGGTGTTGGTAATATTGTCTTTACCCCAAATGCCATGGAGACTCAGCTCCGAGTTCCACATCCACATACTTGCCAAATCATATATGATTCTAATTTTTCTCCTCATCATTCTGATAATCTCCAATGGTCCTTTTAGTCATACTTTAATACCTCAAACATACACTTATCATAACCTACACATTGAGGCTACATACGGTAGTCCAATGATGAACTCTATATGAGCTCTTAAGAAATCTCGCATCTAGACACACTCCTAACACTCTCGTCTCCGAGTACTATAACTTATTGCTCTGATACCATTTCTGTAACGCCACCAAATCCGGGGTCAGGAATCTGGGTCGTCATGACATCCTTCACTCAAGTGTAACCTGTATTGATTCAATAATCCAAAAGACCCCAATCTCCCACACACATACATTAGTTATAGCCTTAGAAATGATGTACAGAATGTAATCTTCTTTCATTACACTCAAATGTACTTTACATGATTTTAAACAATTCTTCGTAACCTCTACATGAAGTTACAATAATTACTACTAACATCTTATACTTATCTGGATACTCTTGTCCACCTGAGACAAAGCTGTAAGGGATCCCCACGATTTCAAGTGACTAAGTCCCATGTCGGCATATTGGTAATCTGTTGTGTTGTGACATTTAAGAGAAAGTAAGAGTGAGCAATAATGCTCAGCCATAATAATCAACACTATGAAATGACTGTTAATGAAATTATATCAATCCGTATAAGGATATGTATTTATTCAAAGTAGTTTTCTTTTTGATACACACCTCTTTTCAAAATAATTCTTTGATTGACTTATTAGTCTGCAAATACCTTAATGGTAAACCCAACACCTAGGCTTGGGTTATAGTATTGCATCTCAATTCCAATTGGAAGAATATAGGACATTCACTGGAGCCACTGCATACGATGATCGGTCGTACTATGGAAATAATAACATTTTCTACTAGTAGACGGATGATTCCCTTTTTATTATTGGTTATCACCCTTGCCGCATTCGGACCTTTTATGTTTCCATCCCTCTCAGGTACACACTTAGCGACTATCCCTCACAAGACACGGTTTTGCATCCATCCCTCTCAGGTACGCATACTCCACATGTTCATCAGTATATAAGATACCTTCTCATGTGGTAGTAAATTGGTAGTCTTCCCAGTCCACGAAGTACTAGAGTCTACCCCTCCTTGTCCTTGTAAGAATCCCATCATATATCTGGAACTTATATTGTTCCCCAAGCATATTGTTTGTTGATAGGTACACTTTGATTTGTACGTATATATATATGTACTTCCGAGAATTTTCGGAGGAAGTACTAAGGATGTGAGTTGACCGTTGTCAACAGATTTATTACATAAGGGGGAGTTTCTTTTGAAACTATAATCAAAATATTTAAAATAAGTTGAGATAATATTCTCCGACGATCTGAAATTATTCGAATAGTTTTCCGAAAATCAGAAAGTATTTTAAATTAGGCTTTATGATTTTTAAATCATAATAAATCATTAGATAGATAATTATTAATTAAATATTAATCTTTAAATAATTAAACCTCGAATGAGTTTACTTTAAAAGAATATTTAAAATAATATTTTTCAACTAATTTATGTTTACGTAATTTAAAGTAATCTTTAATATTTAATGGGGTTTGAAATAAATAAGCGTTGGAGAATACTTCTTCTATAATAAATGATTAGTTAAATAATGCTCATTATTCGAACAATAAAATATAGTTGAGGGAATACGATCTTTGGAAACCGTTTTAATAAAAGTTCGAGATATTTAATATTTTGCAAGTGAACATCGAGTCCCTTGGAATAAAATAAGTACAGACTTTTAATGGTCCAAAATATCTACAGGATGATTCCTGATTTTATACTTTATAAAAACTGACCGACTCTCGGTCTTATAACTTATATATCGCCCTTTACTATGGCGTTTATATTCCTAAATAAAACATCTCCAGAATACTTCCGGGTTTTCATACACTACGCCATAAGTGGGCTACTGTAATGAAAGTGTTACAAGGAGTGTTACATTAGTTAAGAGATTTTTGGTCTATTTTATAACACCTCTTTTGCAGTGTTACAATAGCTATAAAGCTAGTGTTGCGGAAAATTTCCGGTGTTGCATAACATGTAACACCAACAACTGGTGTTATAGTAGATACTTTTTAAATTTTTAGAAATACTAAAATAAAAATATTATCATAAATTAGTATTAAATTATATTCTAATTTACTAGTGAATGATCAATTTAACAAATAATATGATTTAAATCTAGAATTTCATATATATAAATTCAAAGATTTTTTTATTTTCCTATTTATCTGAAATTACTTATATTTTTTTAATTAATGAATAATATTTTAATAATTAGAATTAAAAATTAAAATAATTAAAAAATGATAAAATTTTACTAGGTAAAATATTGGGCGGCATTTTTCCCACCCAAATAAATGATTGAGTTAAACCAAACTCAGACCTCAAGACTCTTTCTCCCTGACATTCTTTCTCGCTCACACCGCTCTCTCTCAAACCTCACCGACCACTGCATGACGCCTCTCTACACTCTCATCGCACTGTCTCTACAACCTCGTTATATGTTTAAGATTTCAATTAATTCAAGGGATGAGGTTGGGTTTTGAAATTTGGGATTTGAATTTGAGTTCAAAATATGGGTTCTTCATTTTTGAATTTAATTAGGGATTATATTTACTTAAACTTCAACTAATCGTTCTTTATTTATGTGTGCAGGACTTCTTCAGGTCTTTGAATTTATAATAGAGAGTGACGAAGTTGAAAGAGTGACCTCATTCCAACATTAATTCGACAAACAAATTGCTTTTCAAGTACTCTTTCTCTCTTCTATATTGTTTGTTGGCAAGAGATAGAGGGGTATTGTTTGTTGGCAAGAGATAGAGGGGGGAGAGAGAGGGAGAGGGAGAGGGAGAGGAGAGGGAGGGAGAGAGAGGGAGAGGAGAGTGAGTGAGAGAAGGAGAGAGAGAGAGAGAGAGAGAGAGAGAGAGAGAGAGAGAGAGAGAGAGAGAGAGAGAGAGAGGGAGGGAGAGAGAGGCGAGTGAGGGAGAGAAGGAGAGAGAGGGAAATATAGAGAGATTATGCATACAAATATACACGTACCAGAGGACTCGCTAGAAAGTGAATTATTGCTAATTTATTAAAAGGTAGATTTCTCTGTCATTTATGATTGTTAATTGTCTCGTGTTCTGTATATATTTGTGTATTATATGTTTACATGTGATAGGGATAAATAAGTCCTGATTTTATAATTAATGGGCTGCTAGGCCCAATAAGAGGATGTATGATATTCAGACCAGAAAGGTTAAGCCTGACGGGCCAGATCAGGCCTGGTGGAATAAAAAAGGCCCAAAAGCCCTGATTATTAATTAATTTCATAATTAATTAATAAGGGAAAAATCAGCTATTGAGAAGAGTCCCGATAAGGATATAAATCCTTATAGATTAGCCTCAAGGGGACCTAAAAGGATAAGGAATCAGCTTCCTACTTCCTAGGACTCCTAAGTCTATTCTAATTATGAGACTTGCCCACCGGGTCTCCTATACCAAGTCCAATTCAAGGACTCCCAACATCTATATAAGGGGCCTCACCCCACAAATCAAAACTACTTTTTTTGGCTTGATTCTCTAATTCACAGAGATACGTAGGCATCTCGTAAAGGCAGAATTAATCTACGATAAACGAGAGCAGCCATTAAAGGCCTTGAACTCCCGAATCTTAGTAATAAATACAGCAAATAATAACCTTAGTTTTTTATCCATAACATTTGGCGCCGTCTGTGGGAAACACAACAACAACCATGGCGAGAACACGGAGAACAATTGGAGCTCTAGAGGAAGGAACACCAACCCAGGTAATTTCATCAACCGTGGAGGTTCCTCCCCATTCAACTTATGCATCTACTCAGGAGGAAGCCCAAACAGGGGCAACTCAACCCCAGCTACAAGGGACAACTCCCCCGATTCAAGGTACGAATCCTCAAGTTCAACAAATACATATACCTGTGAATTCTCGACCCGTCGGGTATAAATATTCAACTATTGTTACTACTAACCCCCCTTATGGGATGCCCCTTCACCCTGAGGTTGGAGGAAGCGGATATGCTGGGCGAAGCGAAGCACGAGGGCGGTCGCCCCCCTATATACGAGGTTTGGGTCCTATCCCTGAGGATCGGGAATTTTCTGGTCCATACACTGAGAGAGACTCCGAATCTTCGGATGATGAAGTGGCCCCGAGAAGGAGGCGTCCTGGAAAAGAGCCAATGGTCGATGGAAGGCAACGCCCCCAAAGCACCCCAGGGGCGAATCCCCAAGAAGTGCAGGAAAGGATCAGGGCTCATGAGGGTAAAATCCAAAGGCTGAGGTGTGATTTGGAGGCTCACCAGGCCACCAGACCCCACATACCTCCTAGGGGGAGAAATCCTCCTCCTATCATAGACCTGGATGGTCCGGTAAGAAGAACGGCTGCTGTCCCAAGAACTGATCTAAGCAATCTCCTTCCCCTTGGAGATCCTGATGATCCAACTCCACCTTTCACAGAAGAAATAATGAATGCCCATATTTCAAGAAAATTCAAGATGCCACTATCAAAGCCTATGATGGCACGGGTGACCCCACTAATCATGTTAGGACATTCTCTAATGCACTGCTGTTGCAACCCGTGAATGATGCTATAAAGTGTCGGGCCTTCCCTCAAACCCTGTCGGGTATGGCTCAAAGATGGTACAGTCGCTTGCCCCCAAACTCTATTGGATCATTCAGAGAATTAAGTCAGGCTTTTATTAAGCAATTCATCAGTGGAAGAGTCCATGAGAAAAGTTCAGCATCTCTTATGAGTCTTGTGCAGGGAGCTAAGGAATCCTTGAGGGATTACCTGAATCGTTTTACAAAGGAGGTTTTAAAAGTCCCAGACCTTGATGATAAGGTAGCCATGATAGCACTGCAACAAGGAACTAGGGATGAGTTTTTCAAGATGTCCTTGGCCAAACGACCCCCTGAAAACATGTTGCAACTCCAAGAGAGGGCAGGGAAGTATATCAAGGTTGAAGAAAGCATGAGGAAGACCGTAGTAAGTAATGAGCCCACTGGAGGCAAGAAGCGAAAAACTGATCTGGAGTATATCGCTAAGGATAAATATCCTAGAACCGAACAAAACCCTGATTCAACCCCCAAGAAGGGAGGACCTGGGCAAAAATTCACTGAATACGCTAAGCTGAGTGCTCCTAGAAGTCAGATTTTGATGGAGATTGAGAAAGATAGAGATATTCGCTGGCCTAAGCCCTTGAAGGCTGATCCCGCCAAGCTAGATAAGAGCAAGTATTACAGGTTTCACAAGGATGTTGGCCATGACACCGATGAGTGTAGGCAATTGAAAGATGAAATTGAGTTTTTGATTCGAAAAGGAAGGTTGAACAAGTATACTGGAGATGGAGGGGACAGAAACAATAATGGAAGGAAGAACTTTGAAGATCGTAGGAGGGACCAAGACGATCAGGGGCGGAATCCCAAACCTAGAGGGCCGGTTATAAATGCAATTTTTGGAGGACCACGACGCCCTCGAGGACCTGTGATAAACACGATCTTTGGAGGTCCAACTGCTGCTGGATTGTCCAAAAATTCCAGAAAGGCATACACAATGGAGGTTATGCATATTGTTGGCGAAGCCCCGAAGAGGGCCAGGACAGAAGTAACATTGGCTTTTGATGATTCCGACCTAGAGGGCGTGAAGTTTCCCCATGACGACCCGCTCGTCATAACACCGATAATAGGAAATAGCCCGGTTAAGAGGGTCCTTGTGGATAATGGTGCTTCTGTGGATATCTTGCTCCACGACACCTTTCTAAGGATGGGGTATAACGACTCCCAGTTGACACCAACCGACATGCCGATATATGGATTTGCTGGAGTAGAATGTCCTGTGGAAGGGATAATCAAATTGCCAACCACCATAGGTACGGAGCCAAGGCAAGCAACGCAGATGCTGGATTTCGTGGTGGTAAAGGCTAGTTCAACTTATAATGCTATCATGGGGAGAACAGGGATACATGCCTTCAAGGCAGTCCCCTCTTCCTACCATTCAGTCATGAAGTTTCCCACCCGAAACGGGATTGGAGAAGAGAGAGGAGATCAAAAAATGGCTAGAACCTGTTATGTGGCCTCTTTGAGGGCAGATGGAGTCGGGGGGCAGGTTCTTCCTATTGAAGATATGGATGTTCGAGAAAATGATGAGAATAGAGGAAGGCCAACAGAAGAATTGGTTTCGGTTCCTTTAGATCCCAAGAATCCTGAGAGGATGACTTTCATTGGAGCCATATTAGAGGAGCCCTTTAGAGGGAAGTTAGTGAAATTTTTGCAAGAAAATAGTGATGTGTTTGCATGGTCAGCAGCTGATATGCCAGGCATAGACCCGGAGTTAATTACTCACAAGCTAAACGTGGATCCAAGCCGGAAGACAGTGAAACAAAAGAAAAGAATTTTTGCCCCGGAAAGACAAGAGGCTATAAAACAGGAAGTAGAAAAGCTCTTAGAGGCTGGTTTCATTGAGGAGATTCAATTTCCAGAGTGGTTAGCAAACCCTGTAATGGTGAAGAAGGCTAATGGAAAGTGGAGGATGTGTATAGACTTCACTGATCTGAATGATGCATGCCCCAAAGACTGTTTTCCGCTGCCTAGAATTGATACTTTGATTGATGCCACTGCTGGACATGAGATGCTGAGTTTCATGGATGGATTTAGCGGATACAACCAGATCAAAATGCATAAGGATGACATTCCAAAGGTATCATTTATCACTGACTTTGGTGTTTATTGTTATCTTGTTATGGCGTGGTCTCAAGAATGCAGGAGCCACCTATCAAAGGTTGGTGAATAAAATTTTTAAGGATCTTATTGGTAAGACTATGGAAGTTTATGTTGATGACATGTTAGTCAAGAGTCTAGTAAAGACTGATCATATAGCCCATTTAAGGGAAGCTTTTGAGGTCCTGAGGTACCACAAGATGATGTTGAATCCTACGAAGTGTGCTTTCGGAGTAGGATCTGGAAAATTCTTGGGATTGATGGTCTCAAAAAGAGGAATTAAGGCTAACCCCAATAAAATAAAGGCAATCCTGGACATGGAACCATCAAAAACCATCAAGGATGTTCAGAAGCTCACAGGAAGGGTTGCTGCGCTAGGACGATTCATCTCCAAGTCAAGAGACAAGTGCTTGTCATTTTTCAAGTCACTAAAGAGCATCAAAGGCTTTGTATGGAGTGAGGAAAATCAGAAGGCATTTGAAGAGTTAAAGAAGTATATGGGCCAGGCCCCGTTGTTGGCCAAGCCAGTTCTGAATGAAGTTTTATTCTTGTACTTGGCTGTTTCAGATAGCGCCTTGAGCGCGGTGTTGGTTAAGGAGGAACTGAAGGTCCAGAAACCCGTATACTATGTCAGCAAAATTTTGCATGGCGCTGAGTTGAATTATTCAACTATTGAGAAATTCGCTCTAGCCTTGGTAATGGCTTCAAGAAAACTGCGTCCTTACTTTCAGGCTCATCGGATTGAGGTGCTAACGAATCAGCCACTGAGAAATATCATTCATAGTCCCAAGGCAAGTGGGAGATTGATTAAGTGGGCAATAGAGTTGAGAGAGTTCGATCTCAAGTATAAGCCACGTACGGCCATAAAAGCCCAGGCACTAGCTGACTTCGTGGTGGAATGTACCATACCCAACCAAGAAGTCGGGGGGCAGGAAGATGCCATACCTCAAGACAAGTGAGTCGATAATGAAAGCAAAGAGAAGGATGATAAAGAGTATTGGGTTCTCTATTTTGATGGAGCATCAAAAACAAACTCCAGTGGAGCATGGTTGGTTTTGCAAAGCCCTGATGGGTTCTTAATTGAGTATGCCATAAAGCTAGACTTCCCAACCATAAATAATGAGGCAGAATATGAAGCCCTGATAGCTGGCCTTGGTCTAGCTGGGACACTTAGAGTCAAAAACTTAAAGGTCCGCGGAGACTCAAAGCTTATCATATCCCAGGTAAAGGGAGAATTTGAGGCAAGGGATGATATGATGGCTAAGTATGTACGCCTAGTAAGGGCTGTGATGATTCAATTTAATGAATGCCATGTTGAACACATTCCAAGGGAAGAAAATGCTAAGGCAGATGCGCTATCAAAGTTTGCTTCATCTGAGATAGAAGAAAGTTCAGGAAGTGTATACTTCCGTGTATTGAAGACACGAAGCATAGATGTTAAGCTTGTGGCTCCCATAGGCCTGGGGACGTCATGGATTGATCCCATCAAGGCTCACATTCAGACCAGTTGGTTGCCAAGTGATGCAACTGAAGCACGGAAGTTAACTATTCGAGCACTAAGGTACTCTTTGATAGATGGGATTCTGTATAAAAGATCTTTCGTGGTTCCTTACTTAAGGTGTCTCAGGCCCGATGAGGCACGCTTGGCTCTTGAGGAAGTACATGAAGGTATTTGTGGGCAACACCTGGGGGGCAGGGCCTTGGCTCATAAGATAACCCGTTTAGGCTTCTATTGGCCATAAATGATGGCTGATGCCAAAGAATATGTGAAGAAGTGTGATCGCTGTCAGAAGCATGCACCAGTTGTTAGACAACCCCCCGAGATGCTGACCTCTATCAACTCCCCAATCCCCTTTGCTATGTGGGGGATGGATATTCTAGGGCCTTTCCCTAATGCCACAGCACAAAGGAAGTTTCTGATTGTAGCCATTGATTATTTCACTAAGTGGATTGAAGCCAAGCCCTTGGCCAAAATCACAACTAAGCAGGTTGCACAATTCCTGTGGGAAAACATTATGTGCCGATATGGGATTCCCCGTATCCTCGTCACTGACAATGGAACACAATTCAACAATGAGGAATTCAAGAAGTATTATGAAGAAAATGAAATTGAGTTACGGTTCACCTCTGTGGCTCACCCGCAAGCCAATGGGCAAGCGGAGGTAGCAAATCGGATAATCCTGGATGGACTACGGAAGAGGATCGAGAAGTCAAGAAATAATTGGGTAGATGAGATACTTCCAATACTATGGGCCTATAGGACTACCTGTAGAGTCACGACTGGAGCAACTCCCTTCATGTTGGCATATGGGGCAGAAGCAGTGGTTCCCGTGGAGATATCACATTCTTCTCCAAGAATTCAAGCTTTCAATGCTGGGGAAAATGAGGAAGGGCAAAGGTTGGCGCTGGACTTAATTGATGAAGTGCGAGATAAGGCACATGCAAAGATAGTAGAGTATCAGAAAAAGGCTTCGTTCTACTACAACCTAAGGGTTAAAGAGAGGTTTTTCAAACAAGGTGATCTAGTCTTGAGAAAAATAGAGGCTTCTGGTGTCAGACAGAAAGGAAAGCTAGCCCCAAATTGGGAAGGGCCGTATAGAGTCAAGAGCGTTCAGGGTAGAGGAACCTACAAGCTGGAAACTATGGATGGTTTTGAAGTCCCGAGGACCTGGCACGCACAAAACCTGAAGGTTTACTACGTGTAAGATAGGTGAAGTATGATTCTCACTTGTCATTGTGACAAGTAGGTTTAAAAGCACCTGGAAGCTTTGCTTGCGTAGGATTTTATATTCCAGTAGAATTTACATTGTCTAGTTATTATTGATTAGGGTCGAACCCATGCTATGTAAGGTTTTGAAAAACCAGACTTCATATTAAAGAGTTTGAAATCCAAGGATGTTTAAGATTCAAATGCATATTAAGATTGTAAAGTCAAAACAGAAAGAGGCAAGAAAAGCAACATATAAAATATAAGCCCCGAAGGGTAATAAGTTCTGAATACGATTAAGTCAATACATAGAAAGCCACAATGGGCCAAACAAGAAAAACAAAATACTCAAAGATCCTTGAAGAAGTCATCATCGATGTTTCCTTCATCGGCAGCAGAAGAAGGAACTGGAACAGGATCAGCACCTCGAGGAGAAACAGCTGCGACCTCAGGAGAAGAAGCAAGAATAGGAGAAAGAGGGATATCATCAAGAAGAGGCTCTTTCCCAGGAATATCAGGGACTGGATAGGCAGTAAGAGTCACCACCGGAATCTTCTTCCCAATCTCCTCTACTATCTGCTCCCAACAGCTAGAAAAGGTCTCCGGGAAGTTAGCATCGTACTCAGCATTTAGGACATCCTGAAAGTCCTGAGATGCCTTCTACTCAGCTATCACCTCAGCTCGGGCCCTTTGAGCATCCAGCTCCAGCTTATGAACTTTCTCCTTCTCATCCGCCAGCTCCTTCTCTACCTCACGGAAACGAGTGAAGTTGGCCTCGGAAGCCTTGAGGTACCTATCCCTGTCCCTCTCAGCAATAGTTAGGCTGGTCCTCACATCCTTCAAATTGTGAAGGGCAGCCTGGAGATAGGTATTCATCTGCACGAACATATCAAAGTACAGTAAGTAATTTAAAAAAAAAGTTAAAAAAGGAAGAGGCTTACAGAAGCCACGGCTTGAGCACCCAGACGCTCAATCTGTAGGTCATCAGAAGACTCTACGATCTCAGCCCTGTCACGAGGCGTGATCACACTCTGAGACCAAACGGCGGCAGCCTCGGAACTCCCTACCACCGTGTCCCTCCTCTGAAGGCCCCAAGTGACGGTGAAGGGAGAGGTATCTTCATCAAGGCTAGGAGGCCTTTGGGATAAAAAGGTAGGAACGGCCTCCTGAACTGTGACTGAAGGGCCGTCACCAATCCTAACCCGCCTGTCGCGGTGGGTCTCAACAGTAGAGCCCTTGGCGGCACGGGGCTTCCGCTTCTTAAAGATCGTGTCCAAAGCGGCCCTAGCTGCAGGCAAATACGAGCACGTAAGAAAAAGGACAAATAGAGAATGGAGAAAATGGAACAAAAAGGGGAAATAAATACCCTCGGGACCAAGGTCACTTAGACCTAAACCTTGCAAATTACCCTCTGAAAGGATGAGAGCGCAATGGTGCAAGTTATCAGCAGTAATGGCCTTGATGGCCGCATCCTCATCTATCCCCAATTTTAGGTCTCTTAAAGACCCGTCTATACTTTTTGAGAAGTTGGGCCTGAAAAAATGGTCCCAACCCTCCTCGGAATCCAGAAATACATAAAACCACTCACTCTTCCATGTTGGATACGAGTCGGGATTGGTGTCAGAAATAAAGCAGGAACGAGCCAAGGATCTATGAACTATTTTGACCCATCCTTGGTCCTCAGAAGCATTTACAAATTTAAATAAATAACGAAAGACACAAACATTTGGCTCAAAACCGTGTTTACGAGATTGGGCCATATAACAGTGAATAAAACGCCAAGAGTTGGGTGTGAGTTAGGTCGGACAGACTCGGGCCTCAGCCAAAAGGTGAAAAAAAAAGGATGAGGAGGTAGGCGAAAACCAGCATAGAAGGTTTCCTTATAGACCCGAATGGCCCCAGGTTTTGGGTAGCAGGCCCTATCATTTGGGCCTGGAGCCTCGGCCCTATAAGGGTGAGAAATGCCAAAAAGGCGGGCTATGGTACCTACTTGATCTGGACCAAATCTAGAAGGATAATTATATGCATCTAAGTGTAACATGTTAGGAAAGGCTTGCCCAAATTCGGTTAAAAGATCCCTAAGAGAAATAACTGAGGAATGTACAAGAGATTTTTTACCTCGGCTGGCCCTAGAGGGACGGACAACAGCTTGGGGGACATGGGAGTGAGATGAATCAGAATCCGCCATGGATGAAGAAAAAAACCCAGGAAGCTCTTGAAAGTAAGTAAAGAAGATGAAGATTCAAACGGAATCTTCAAAATAAGCCCAGAAAGCGGCGGAGTAGAAAGCCGGAAATCGCTTGGAGGTGGCAATTCTTGAGAGACTAATTGCAGAGTTGAAGTTTAGAAATTTTTGTGAAAGTGAAGTGTGAGAAATGAACTCACACTCCACCTCTTATATAGAGGAGCTCAAAGATGCACAAACGGGCCTGGGCCTAAGAAAAAGGCGGGAAGCCCATAAGATTTGAATTTTGAAAAGATTTAAAATCAAAGTTCATTGAATGAATCAAGGCTCGAACAGCCTCAACAACGCCCAGGGTACATTATCCCAAGCCCTTGTTAGAAGTGTGGCTCCTAGGCGTGGTACAACAATGCCCAGGAAGCATCTGTCCTCAACAATGCCCAGGATGCATCATCCCTAGCCGTTGTTAGAAGTGTGGCTCCTAGGCGTGGTACAACAACGCCCAGGAAGCATCTGTCCTCAACAACGCCCAGGATGCATCATCCCTAGCCGTTGTTAGAAATGTGGCTCCTAGGCTGGTACAACAACGCCCAGGAAGCATCTGTCCTCAACAACGCCCAGGATGCATCATCCCTAGCCGTTGTTAGAAGTGTGGCTCCTAGGCGTGGTACAACAACGCCCAGGAAGCATCTGTCCTCAACAACGCCCAGGAGGCATTGTCCCTAGCCGTTGTGAGGAGTGTGGCTCCTAGGCGTGGATCAACAACGCCCAGGAAGCATCTGTCTCCAACAACGCCCAGGACGCAAGTTTCCTAGACGTTGTTAGAAAACTGTCTCCTAGGCGTGGGTGCACGACGTCTAGGATCTATGAATGCATCAGCCTCCAACAACGCCCAGGACGCAAGTTTCCTAGACGTTGTTAGGAAACCGTCTCCTAGGCGTGGATCAACAACGCCCAGGAAGCATCAGCCTCCAACAACGCCCAGGACGCAAGTTTCCTAGACGTTGTTAGGAAACTGTCTCCTAGGCGTGGATCAACAACGCCTAGGATGTATTGAGCAGCAAAAGTTCTATTTTTCTGATCATTTAATTAGAAAATAAGGAAATTCCTTAAATATTTTCTGAAAAATGTTAATATTTTCAGAATTAAGGAATAAATCCAGAAAATTAAAGGATAAATCCCAGAAATTAGGGAAAAATCCAGAAAAATAAGGAAATTCCTTAAATATTTTCTGAAAAATGTTAATATTTTCAGAAATAAGGAATAAATCCAGAAAATTAAAGGATAAATCCCAGAAATTAGGGAAAAATCCAAAAAAATAAGGAAATTCCTTAAAATATTTTCTGAAAAATGTTAATATTTTCAGAAATAAGGAATAAATCCAGAAAATTATAGGATAAATCCCAGAAATTAGGGAAAAAATCCAGAAAAATAAGGAAATTCCTTAAATATTTTCTGAAAAATGTTAATATTTTCAGGAATAAGGAATAAATCCAGAAATTTAAAAGATAAATCCCAGAAATTAGGGAAAAAATCCAGAAAAATAAGGAAATTCCTTAAATATTTTCTGAAAAATGTTAATATTTTCAGAAATAAGGAATAAATCCAGAAAATTAAAGGAAAATCCCAGAAATTAGGGAAAAATCCAGAAATTAAGGATAAATCCCAGTAAATTAGGGAAAAATCCAGAAAATTAAGGAAAATTCCAGAAAATTAGGGAAAAATTCCTGGAAATTAAGATGATTCCTGAATAAAAGGAAGATTCATTGTAAATGTATAGGTCGCACCACACTTTACGCAAAAATGAAACCCTGTAAGGAAACGAATAGATTTAACTTCTGCGAAACCTAATCAATGTTTCCCAAAAGTTGGGGGGCAAATGATAGGGATAAATAAGTCCTGATTTTATAATTAATGGGCTGCTAGGCCCAATAAGAGGATGTATGATATTCAGACCAGAAAGGTTAAGCCTGACGGGCCAGATCAGGCCTGATGGAATAAAAAAGGCCCAAAAGCCCTGATTATTAATTAATTTCGTAATTAATTAATAAGGGAAAAATTAGCTATTGAGAAGAGTCCCGATAAGGATATAAATCCTTATAGATTAGCCTCAAGGGGACCTAAAAGGATAAGGAATCAGCTTCCTACTTCCTAGGACTCCTAAGTCTATTCTAATTATGAGACTTGCCCACCGGGTCTCCTATACCAAGTCCAATTCAAGGACTCCCAACATCTATATAAGGGGCCTCACCCCACAAATCAGAACTGTATTTTTTGGCTTGATTCTCTAATTCACAGAGATATGTAGGCATCTCGTAAAGGCAGAATTAAGCTACGATACACGAGAGCAGCCATTAAAGGCCTTGAGCTCCCGAATCTTAGTAATAAATACAGCAAATAATAACCTTAGTTTTTTATCCATAACAACATGAGATGAATGTGAATTTAGCTGATATATATATGAATTGAATATGAATTAGCTGATACGTTTACGAATGAGACGAAAATCAAAATTAGCTGGTATCTATATGAGTTGGATTTGAATGTAGGCATTTAATTAGCCGGAAAAGTGATATTTTCATTTACATATATGAGTTGAATAGAAAGCTAGCTGATAAGACTATGTACAGTTGTACACTACACATATATGCATTATGTATATAATGTAGCAGTACACTCGCCATAGAGCTGATTAATTAACTTTAATTCTTTAAATAAAATAGATTTTTCAATTGTTTTGTGGATGTTCTCAGTCTATACATGTATATAATGAGATGAATATGAATTATGCTGATATGTTTAAGTTTCCGCAAGGTAATGTTGATCAGTTTCTTATAAAAGTAGCGCTAACAGATGAATTTAGATATGTTCTTTTTATTTGGTTTGTTGATCCTGATTGATTGTTTTGTTTAGCTGCGTAACATGAACTTCTGGATAATTTGATCGAGCATCTGCAATCTATACATGGTCAAAGTTTAAGGGTCTAACCATCAGAATGTTGACTTGTAAGTTATAAGTTACTTCAAAGATGCTTATACATTAGTTCTTGATAATTTTAGGCTTTACGGAAATGTCAGCAGATTTAGCTGAGGTCGCAGTTGCTCACTGCCAGTTAATTGTAGTTTCCAAGTAAGCTTCTTATACTCATTTTCAGTTGAGTGAGGCTACTAATTACTCCTCAGTTTTTAAAATACATCTAGACTGCTCTAAATTGTCCCATCAAAAAAAATAGGTTTATACCTAATTTGTTTAAATATTACACATGCAGCATCTATTATCTAATTCGACACCCCCTCAAGATTCATCGCATGTAGTGAATTATAAATGATATTGTTATCATATTTTAGCGAATACAAGGGCTATCACGCAAAATCATGATTCATCCATACATTTACTAATATATACTATTGCATATCATAAACTTAAATATACTAAGGTTTTTTTTTGCAGGTTCATTGATTCATCCATTGCTGTAAAAAACTTCTACTGAAATATTGAGCTAAATAGGCACATAATTAGACTGTGAACTGATACCAATATTCTTGAATTCTTAGTGAGTTTTTTATTTACATTTCAACTTGTGCAAATTTCCAATTTTCAACATAGGTACATGATTACTTGTCGTGATCTTCGATAGTTAATGCTTGTAAAGATGAAATCGTATGATACATTTGTTCTGGACTCCTCACAACAGATTAAACTGTGATGTCCAGGCCATGACAGTGCTTGTAGCCTTGTTTACTTCTAATGTCGTGAGCTATATTTGATATCAAGTTTCAAATACATTCTATTCTCAAACTTAAAAAGATTGTTTTGTAATGAAACTTTGTAAAATTTAGCAACTAAGATTGCTAGGCAAGTTGTATATTATTACTGTTTAACATGAGAAGACAAGTTTAAATCGATATATCTAAAATAAATTAGATTTTCCCCAAGTTGTATATTATTATTATTTCATGATACATCTGTCATAAGACTTTCATTTCTGAAACTTCTAAAACCAGGTTTCTCGGATTTTATATACAAATTCTGGAATTGTCTTTTGGTACTTGGATCAGGGGGTGTTCAAAAGCTGTGGATGTGGGATTCTGATGAACAGAATCCAAGTGGAAAAGGTACTAAAAGATTTACAAGAATGACTTATACTCAGTGTCTGCTAGGCTGCAGGGTATGTTTAGATACTCAAAATTTACTCTGTTTAGATAGACTATTAATGTGTTGATTAGCATATATTGTTTGTAAGATGAGTAAAAGTCGTAATGAACGATTTAGTTAATGTATATACAATGTTGAGATTGATGAGGTAATATTTTTAATTTGTCTCATCAAAATTGATTTTAATAGTACTGTGTTGACTTGCGTAGGTAAAATCTGTACTGAAAGACCATCGGAAGTGAGTGACATGCTTAGCTTTCCCCACCAATCTGAGTATCATGATTTCCTTAGGAGCTGATGCTCATGTAAGTTACATATTTCTGCATTTACTCATAAGGGTGTGAGTGTGTGTTAGCATCAATTTAAAACGAAAGCACCGAAAACTTGACAGTGGAGGAAAATCTTTGGTTTAGTGCAAGATGCAGGTATGTCACCCAATGTTGTTCGTGCCAAATCGTGCTTCGTGGTGTATCCTAATTTTTATTTTTATAAAATCTTTAACTGATTTTATGCACGCGATAATCTAATACTGTAGTTTACTCGTGTGCATATGTAGATTACCTGCTAGTTTGCCAAAGGCATAAAAGGTTTTAGTTGTTGAAAGAGTTATTGTATCTTTGGGGCTATCAAATATGAGGGGTTCCATTGTTGGGACAGTGGAGAAGCGAGGAATCTCTGGGGGCAGAGAAAATGAGTAAACGTTGGGTTGAAAATGGTTATGGAACTTTCTCTGTTGATCTTAGATGAGCCTACTTCTGGCTTGGATAGTTCATCTTCTAGTCTACTACTGAAAGCACTTCGCCATGAAGTTGCTGAAGGAGTAAATGTATCCATGGTTGAACACCAACCGAGGTAATTACTGGATCAAAATTATCCAAAAGCATTGCACTTGATAGGATTATGTTGACACGCGAGTTCATGTCATGTAGTCTTCAAACAATGAATAATATTCTGTTACTTACTTTTTTCTAAGCTAATTGTTATTTCCTATGCTTCAACTACACCTTGTACAAGATGTTTGATGATTTAATACTTTTATCAAAAGGTGGTCTTACTGCATATCATGGGCCAGTGAAGAAGGTAGAGGAGTACTTTGCTGGGCTTGTACTTGTACTTGTTAGATATGTATATGAAGCATTGATACTTGGGAAAAATGAAAATCTTTCATGTTGCAACTACCAACTGGTCATTTTCCTACTGGTGATGCACGAGTATAGTTTCATTTTAATCATGACTGGGTCAGTCAATACAAGTACATTAATTCAGGAAGTAGATTTACTACAAGGTCTCACTGGGAGAAAACGCTTCTAATGAATGAAATCATGACCGGTTCAGTGGATACGAGGTCAGTAGTCTCAAAGATGACATTGGATTTTCTAGAGGATAGTGGGTGGTACAAAGCTAATTATAGTATGGATGATCATCTTGAATCGAGCCACAACCCAAGTACAATTTTTGTGACCTCTCCTTGCAATAACGGAGCATATTACTGTAATTGGACGCAGTTATCAGGATGTACATACAGTAGGAAGGCGGAGGGGAATGAACTAATTGCCACACTTAGAGTTAGTTATGTAATTTCTTTTATTACACTTGTGATAACAGCTTTGTTGTTTTCAATACTTTTTAAATGTTACATATGCCTAGTATAGTGTAATGTATGTTTTAATTTAGTGTTAGATTGCAAATGCTACTATTACTTAATTAAAAAGATTTGCGTTACAATTGACAGAACAGACTGTTACAACAAATTATATGGGACCCACATGTGGTCCCACTTATGCAATCTTGATCAAGTTATTGTATCACTCATTTTGCGTTACATTTGGGCCTGTTGGTGTTACAGTTTGTGCCTATTGTAACGTTTTCCTCTCTGTTACAATAGATCAGTGTAGTGTTACATTAGGGTTTCTATTGTAATGCTCGTATACGTAACGCCCCCTGGTGTTACAATAGACCCATGGTAATGCTTTTAGGGCCTATTGTAAAAAAATATCCCACTTATGGCGTATTGATAAAATTATACTGACCGATCCTCGGTCTAAAATATACTCCTCATATATACAACGCTACTCTCTAGCGTTATCGATTAAAATTCGGTAATATTCATGTACCAAAATCATTATCATATCGTATGATATTATATAACATAATTCGTAAAACATCGTAAATATAGCATCATATATATATCGACATTATTTGAAAACAAACACAACACAACAGTTTCAAAAAGGTAGGGTTTGAAAACTTGCCTGGAGTCCAAGATACGTTTTCCGACTTCCTCTCGTTCCGGGTTTTATAATCAACAAATACCATAATCTAAATCAGTATTCCTAATCTCATCACCAACTTATATTTCTAATAAGTTCAATACTTCATAATTTTCAATATTCGACCGGCTCGAAATAAGTATCAATCCTTGGTAGAAACGGACGGTCAAAGTGGTCTTCTAGAGTTGACTTTACCGAATGTTACTATTACGCGACTCGCATTCTAACATTTTTAATAAATCTTAAAAATAATATTTAAATACGAAACCACCTCAAGAAGCTTCTTGAGTGCTTGTAATATTTATCATAAAAGTTTCATTTTGATAAAATAAATTTAATTAGGTGAAAAGCATTTCAAAAGTTCGGTCAACTACGGAGTTTTACTATTCAAACCGCTTTCACTAAAATGTTGATATCTCTCAAACCGTTAACTCAATTGACGCTCCATTTTCGTGTGCGCGATCTAGACAAAATTTATAACACATAATTTGAAAATTGTTTTCTTTAAACAGGGGTGAAAATCCCAAAGTGGCAGTTTCCTAATAGGGGGTTGTTTTTGACATTCATACTCTGCGCGACCTCGTCTCCGACATTTTTATAAAATTGAAAAACCAACATTTTTACTTGAAATTTTTATGAAAGCTAACAAAATCTATTTCTTACTCTCTGTAAATATTTCATGATTTTTAAATATTTTTAAGTCGATCATTTATATTTACAAAGTTTGTAAGTTGTAACAGTTTTGTCGCGTAAATCTCTTTTACTAAAACGGTCATAACCTTTGATCCGTAAATTAGAATCAAGCGATTCAAGCATCTAAACGATCCTTATAACATTTTATATCATAATAAAGTGTTACTTTTTAAGAAACTATAGTTTATACATTCGTGAACTTCTGCAGAAACTTAAGTTGAGTTTTGTTCGTTTCAACGAGGTTACGATTACGATTCGAGTTTCGTTTACGTCTTAAATCATTATACCACCATCAACAATCATCAAATCATCATCTCAACACTAACTCCTCTCAAGAACATCATGTTCTTGAGGCAAAAATCATCAACCTTAAATCTAAATAACTAAACATCGAGATAATATCAAATCAATCATCAAAACCATACTTATATCCAATATCCTTACTTTTCTTGAAACTTAAAACTTAAAAAAAGTTTGGATGAATGTTTATACCTTCCTTGAACCTTGTTAATACTTAATAAATTCCTAAGATCCTTTATGAAGCCGTGGTCTAGCTTTAGGATCCTTAAACTTCCATGAAAAATCAAGAAAACCAGTTAGTGATTTTCGGAGTTACTATTCACCACCAATTTTGAGCAAGGATTTGACTATTCTATAATAATTCAATGGCCATGAAATTTTGAACGTACCTTTTAAATGGTATGAGGAAGATTTGGTTAAAATTTGGTGATGTTTGAATGAGTAGATTATGAGATATGAATATTTCTTCCCATGGTGTTCTTGGAAATCAGCATTGGGTTTTTGGAGAGAGAGAGAGAATTGTCTTGCTTGCTTCTTGGAAATGTGGTGGAAATAGGCTTCTTGTGAATATAGAAAGTGTGTAGGATAAGATGCATCCTATTTTCAAAGGATAGGCTTAACTAGGTGTCTCATTTATCAAAACTTGCATGATAAACTCCTTGGATTTTATGTTTATTGAAATTTGTTATTTATCTATTTTTGTAACCAGGTTCCTAATTTATCACTTGTTGGATAAATTTATAAATACTGTTAGGTCACACACACACTGTAGAGGGGGTGAATACAGTGTATAGTACACTCAAATCGAACTTTAAGAACTTAAGTAACAAAAAACAAACTTTATTGAAACAATAAACTCTGTTACAGTATGGAACGGTTACCTCTCAGTGATGAACAAAATATCACGAGAGCTGCTAGGTTTACAATAAATAATCTTCTCGATAATGATAACACTTATAATGTAAACCCTATATCTGTATTTATATACTACACAGTTACAAGATAATCGCTAATTGATATGGAATATAATTCTGCTTCCTAAAATATATCAATTAGATATCTTTTCTTCCAAGTATTCCATTCATTACAGAATTCCTTCTTCATGCATATCTCTTCTTATGTTTATCTTGATCTTCTTTCCTTTAATCAGCTACTGTCCTTATCTGATTGTCCTTCAGCACTTAAATTCTGATATCTATCTTCTGATGATTATCTCCTGATAACATACGTAATGATATCCTTAAGTCCTGACTTCCAGTATAAGTACTGATCAACAGTTAAGTACTGATTTATCCTGTTCAAGTAAGATCTGAAAGCTAAACATTAAACATATTAGCCATGACATTATCAAATATATCTAACAATCTCCCCCAACTTGTAAATTAACATAATATACAAGTTTAACAGATATTTGATGATGTCAAAAACATTAAGTACAAATGCATGAGAATTAGACTAGATAACTACAACTTACAGTCCTTAAAGCTTTTACCAATATCAACTTCTGATAACAACTTCAGTCTGTATAAATATCAGTTTTTAAGCAGTTGTAGATCTTTGACTTGGCTTCATCATATTCTGATCTCTCTGATGTCAGGAGTTGTTCTGAGATAGTTCTTCAACAAACATTTCACAGCATATCTTAATTCATCAATCATTCTCCTTTTGACATCTTTAAGCTCTGCAGTATCTTCACCAGTTTGAAAGATTACAGCTCTGAGATCATTGATCTTTGCTTTTCTCAACTCCTGATCTAGTCTTATGACATAAGCTTTGTCAGACTCCAGATTGAATTCAAGTCCCTTAATACCAAGATATGTTCTGATCTGTGCAGTATTAGACTTCATATCAACAATATCACCATTTTGATCTCTGTACTTTGGAACATATATGCTGTCAGACTTAACAGAATAAAGCCTTTTCTGTCTCTGAATCTGTTCTTTTAAGTAGTTTGCAGCAGTCTCTGTTATTCTGTTATCCACTTGAAGTAAGAAAAAGTACATGCTCCAATTCTTCAAAATACTTCAATGGAATGGCATTTTATCTTATATGATAAACCCTACCATCTGTCATGAAATACAACATGATGTATTCTTTCAAGTAGGTATGATAAACCATATGTACAGATTCTAGTTGATTCAATCTCTCAGGAGTTGCTCCAATACCTGGTTCACTCAAGGAAGTTGGATCATTGGTAGTGTTGTGTACTCTTCTTTCATCAGCACTTCCCAATCCAGTTTTATCTCTAGCTTCCTTTCCAGTAACTACTCTTGCTTCAAAACCACTTGCAGCAGTCTTCAAAGATTGAGTCTATTTTGCTTTAGTGAATCCTGGTAGGAGTGTCTTTGATCTATTTTCTGATATCAAGTTAACTTGAGCTCTGTCAGAGGTTACTTGCTTCTTCTGAATATCAGAACTTACAATTTCTTGACTCTGAACAACTTGAGCCATGTCAGAGGTTGTTTTAAGAACTTTTCTTGAAGTCAGAGCAAGATCATCCTTTTCATCAGTAATTTCTTCTTCCTCAGGAGGTACATAAACCTTGATAGGTTCACCAACCTTTTCTTTACCCTTAGATCTTGGATCTATCTGTGGTTGTGATCAAGCCAACGTTGCTTCAGTGTATGTCCTTTCTTTGATCACAATGCCTTTGAGTTTTGGAAGTGAATTTTTACCAGAAGCTTCAGATTTAGATGTGACTTTCTCTGATTTAAGTCTAGCTTTTTCTTCCTTTAAACTTTCCAAGTCCATTCCTGGATTTTCTTGAAGAAATAACTATCTTGACATTTCCTCATCAAGATCTAGAAGTTCATCAGAACTTATCCTTTTACCAGCAGCAGAACTTATTCTTTTCCCAGTATCAGAACTTGTCCTGTGACTAGCTTGTCTTGATGTAAACCTTCTACCTTGACTATGACCGCTACCCATTCCAGAGTATCCTTGATCATCATTTCCATCATCCTTTCCTTGCAGTGTCTTGTTAGTGTTGCATTTGGACTTAATTACCTTCTCCCCTTTTTTGGCATCAGCAGGTAGTAAAAGAGAGATAAGTAATTCCACTGAGGATTGGATTTCAGTAAGTTGCGATTGCTGAGAAGCTTGATTTGTCAGAATGTCATCAATCTGAGATTGTTGTTTCTCTTGAGTTTTCTCAATATAAGCAATCCTGTCAATGGTAGGTTGAAAGAACTTTTTCTTATCAATTTTCCAAACTTGTTCTTGTTTGATAAAGTTCTCCTGAATCTTGTGTAGCTCTGCATGAGTAGTTGAATGAAGACCTTGTAGATGTTTAATACTCAATGCAGTGACTCTAAGCTGGGTTTTTAAATCATCAGAATTTAACATTTCATCAGCTTTAGTCAAGTGCTCAGCAAGATGTATTGCAGTTGGAACATATGAAACTGAGTTCCATTCCTTAGTCCACTCCTGACCTGCAGGAGTTTCACTCCAAGGTACTGGTGCAGCCCCGGAAACAAACTCCTTCACCAGTTCAGACTTAGGATGAGTCTGTTGAGGAGTATGTCCTGAAGGACCTGCTTCATCAGCATCTACAGTTGGAGCAGCTTCACCAGTATCTCCAGCATTTGCAGCATCAGAACTTAAAGAATCAGTATCTTCTGATAAGACAACAGTGTGAGTAGCAATGGAGGCTTCAGCATCCTCTAATTGCTGATCTGATACTAAGTTCTGATCAACGGCCATATCCTGATGCTCACCTAAAGTCTGATCATCAGCATCTTGATGCAGAGAAGGTGTTGGTGATAACTCTGGAGTTTGAATAGCATCAGTAACAAGTGTTGTGGAAGGATTATTTGCTGTTGGAGCTTCTAAGAGAAATACTTCAGACACAACCAAGTGTTGAACATCAATATCAGCACTTGTGCCTGGATCAACAAGAGACACAAATGGTGAGTTAGCCTTATCAGATACAGCTTCCTGAGATGGAGTTAATGGAGAAGAAGTGACTGGAGCAAATTCCTTGTCTTGTGAGATCAGAGATTCCTGATCCCCTTCCTTGGCTGCTTCCTCTTCATCATCTGAAACTGGCCTTTGTGCCCTCTGTTTCTTGTACTTCCTTGTTGATTTGGATTCATTGGGAGTTTCAGGAACTGTCATTCGTCTAAGCCTGTTGAGAAGCCTAGAACCCCCAATTTCAGAATCCTTCTGAGAAATCTCTTTCTCAGCTTCAGAAACAACAGGTTCTCTAGAAGAAACCTGTTCCTCAGAATCAGATTCATCTCTCAATACAATCCTCCTTCTCTTTTGAGATGTTTGAGGAACATTCTTTGTCCGCTTTGGCTTGAAAGATGAAGGCTTCACAGTAGGTGCTAAAGATGAAGGTCGAGCAGTCTGTGAAGTTGAGAGATAGGATTTGAGATATGTTCTGAGGGTAGGTTCAGTAGAATGAGTGGTAGGTACTGAGGTTGATGGATTTTGGGTGGTTGGAGTTGGTTGGACATCATAGTAAACAGATCTATAAGTATCAGGATCAGCATTTACCAGGATCTGTTTTACAGACTTAGGAATCTGTAATGGTCTAACCACTTTTTTCTTAGTATCAGCATTTACCAGGTCATTAAAGTATCATTTTGCAACCTTAAAAGGTGGGGTTTGAGTGCTGACTAAATGAGGTTCATCAGTACAGTAAGTGTAAATAAGTTGACAGAATCTAGCAAAATAAACAACATCTCGATCCTCTGTCATCCTATCCCCAATAAAACCAATTATTCCAGTTGCAAAATCAAAATGAGTTTGATGAATAATAGCATACCCTATGTGCTGACTCAGAATTGGGATAACATCAAAATTTGAACATTTGTTCCCAAAAGCTTTGGTGATGCAATCAAAGAAGAAACTCCATTCTCTTCTGATATTAGCCCGTTTCAACTGTCCAAGTTTCGTCAGACTCTTTTCATATCCCAATTCAGCCATTAACTCCCGAAGGGCTGAGTCCTCTGGAATTGAGAAAGTATAATCTTCTGGAAGATGTAAAGCCCTGCGTACTGTACCAGGAGTGACTACAAAGGATGAATCACCCACTTGGAAGATAATACTGGGAGTTCCACGTTGACCACCATCATCAAAAAGTCCAGTCCTCCAAAACCTCAGAACTTGTTGGCTTGAAAATAATTCAGGCTGTGTTAATGCATACCCAACCTCACTATGTGCAAGAAGATCTTGCACAAAGTGCAATTCAGATGGAGCTTCAGTGTGATCAAGAATTGCAGCATAGTTTTTGGGGACAAACTTAGCTCCATCAATGATTAAATCCTTTGGTGCCATGTGAAAAAAAATGAGATTCAAGTATGCCTGTTAGGTGTTTGAGATAATGTCTGTATGAAAAACCAACGTGAGAAATAAAGAGAAAGAGAGTAAACGTAAGGAGAGAGATAAAATATGAAGAAAGTAAAAGATTTAAAGAAATCTTCTCTCTGTTGTACTTATACGCTGAACAAAAATGTTACCGTTGGACACCTGTCAGACATACAGTAATAACGGACAGTTACTGGGCTCGAGAAAACAGGAATCATTACATACCCAGTTGCCTAGTTTCAAGGAAAAACCGTTCCATTTATCAAGAGAAACAGTTTTAATTCAAAATTGAAACCGTTAGCACTGATTGAATTATTTTTCACTGCATCATTGATATTCTGAAAATACATCACATGAAAATGACCAAGATAAATTAGATAAGTAAGTGCTGAAAATGAATCAGAACTTAATATAAAACAAAATTTATATGGTCATCAGAATATCAATCAGGATTTATCAACACAAGATAAAATAACTCAGAGACAAAATCTTGAAGTGAAAACAACTTTCATTAATATATCAAGACAATACATTTATGAAATGGAAATTACATCAATACTTATACAAGATTTTCCCTAAGCTTCTAATCCTAACATCAACAGCCTTAGTCCTAGCTAAGAAGCCTGACAAAGCTGATGATGAAGAAAAATAGGAAGAAGACGAGATTAAGTCATCTTCTTCTTCCTACTCTCGACAAACAGAATGGCGAGTCAAATGATTCGCTCTTGCTGGCGGAGAGCTTCCAGCCTTTCCTCCTCCAATCGCTCCAGATGGCGATGGTAGTCCATATAGAAGAACAGAAGGTGTGTCAGTACCTCCTGTGGGACAGAGTCCCATATCTCCTCAGGAATGGCTGTGACATGCCATTCCTGCTGCCACTCGGCACAGCTTAGCTCCATATTGAAGTTTTGGTAGTTCAAAAACATGTTGTATCTGACCATTGTGTTTTTGAAAGAAGAATTAGGAAGATAAGTGTGTGAGAAGAATTTGATGGAAAGACTGATGTGAAGTGGCTGCTTATATAGGCAAGAGAATGCCAGGAGACGCAAAGAAATTGAATGCTGACAGGTAGAATTAATTCTACCTCGTCTCCCTAGACTTTGAAAAAGAATAACATTCATTGGAAAGAGGAATCATGGTTTAAAACACACAAGAAACAAGAACCAATGGACTGTTCAAGTACGAATACCATTAATCCTAATCATAGTGACTATTAATCTTCCACTTCAACATATTCTAGTTCGAACTGAGACTGTTATCAAATTTTATTCACAGATAAGCCAAGTAAAGGATTAGACTGAGAAATCGGAACTTAGACCTATACCAGAACTTAACAGTCATCAGAACATAATTTCTTAACTCGAAAAAGGAATGCCCATCTTAGTAAGTCCTCATACAAGTTCTGAGTTATAGACTTCAGAACTTAATCATCAGAACGTGTAACTAGAACTTGTCCTCAGAATTTGTGCAATAATGACACAATGACTGTTTATCTAAAATAACATAGACCACCACAGAAATTTTCATCATTCAGATGGAGTGATTAGTGTGTGCATTAAGCTAAATAACAGACAAAGAGTAAAGTCTGATTCACTCCAATACATCTTAGAAATAAGGCATAACTAAAATTTTGCTAAAGAGCTGTCATTGTCCTGAAACCTACTGATGAATGAGTTCATGTTTGAGTCCACCTCAACTGTTTTGTGCTAATTTTATGCATCTTTTGAAATTCTATTTTACAGTGGCTTCTCAGTGTAAGTGAGTCACGACTGTTTATCAGAATTTATGCTATTATCAGAGTATTTCTCCAGTAATCATAGAGTGTGAAAAGTCACCAAGAAAATATTTTGCTTTTCTAATGCATATCTACTTAATACCAGCAATGCACTTGGGTTGTCCCTTCCACATTTTTACTCTAGATCTCAAAGGAGTACCTGATTTTATTCTTTGAACTTTTTGCTTTTTCTTTTGATAAGTGAGGTTTATCAGCACTTAGTACATTCAACAGTTTTACTAGTATCAGAACTTAACAGATGAGTAGCATTATTTTAATTTATGACTTAGTAATAAGATATACAAAGTAAACTTAACTAAGCTCAATTATCAGAATTTGCTAGTGTCATAGGGTTTCCACTAAAATAATTACTTCTTACATGGAATCATTTGTTTATTGAAGACTACTAGGTCAGTATCTAGCACAGTTATCCTCATAGGATTGAATAGGTACTTGAACAGACATATCACTTATCAGAGTTTAGAAATATATATCAGACAACAGTCAGTACTTAAAGACATTTATCAATTAAGCACAGAATAGACAATGAGATTAATTCTGTAAATACTGAGCATAAAGTCTAATAACACAGAACAAGACTAAGCAGATTTAGAGAAAGAACCTGAAACCATTCCAAGTTCATTTACCAATCTTGTAAAAGTAGCTTCACACAGTGGTTTTGTGAAGATATCTGCTAGTTGTTGATCTGTGGGAACAAAATGCAATTCCACTGTACCTTCATCCATATGTTCCCTGATGAAGTGGTACCTGATGCTGATATGCTTTGTCATTGAGTGTTGAACTGGATTACCTGTCATAGCAATAGCACTTTGATTATCACAGTAAAGAGGGATTTTGAAATATGTTAACCCATAATCCAGTAACTGATTCTTCATCCAAAGAATCTGTGCACAACAGCTTCCTGCAGCAATATACTCTGCTTCTGCAGTTGATGTGGAAATTGACTTTTGTTTCTTGTTGTACCAAGAAACCAATCTGCCTCCAAGAAATTGGCAGCTTCCACTTGTGCTTTTCCTGTCAATTTTGCAACCTGCAAAATCTGCATCTGAGTAACCTATTAGTTTAAAATCTGATTCTCTAGGTTACCATAATCCCAGAGCAGCTGTTCCTTTAAGATACTTAAAGATTCTTTTTACAGCTGTTAAGTGAGGTTCTCTTGGATCTGCTTGAAATCTTGCACAAAGACAGGTAGCATACATGATATCAGGTCTACTAGCAGTTAGATAGAGTAGAGAGCCAATCATACCTCTGTAGTCAGTAATATCTACTGATTTACCGGTATCCTTATCCAGTTTTGTCGCAGTGGCCATTGGAGTGGATGCACTTGAACAATCTTGCATTCTAAATTTCTTCAGCAAGTTTCTGGTGTACTTGGTTTGACAAATAAAAGTGTCTTCCTCATTCTGCTTGACTTGAAGGCCCAGAAAATAGCTAAGTTCCCCCATCATACTCATCTGATATCTTGACTGCATTAGCTTGGCAAACTTTTTGCAAAGTTTGTCATTTGTAGATCCAAAAATGATATCATCAACATAAATCTGGACCAGAAGTAAGTCCTTTCCATGGTTGAGGTAGAACAGTGTTTTGTCTATTGTCCCTCTGTTGAATCCACTTTCCAGAAGAAACTGAGCTAAAGTCTCATACCATGCTCTAGGAGCTTGCTTAAGTCCATAAAGTGCTTTATCAAGCCTGTAGACATAATCTGGATATTTGGTATCTACAAAACCTGGAGGTTGTTCAACATATACCTCCTCCTCCAATTCTCCATTGAGAAAAGCACTTTTCACATCCATTTGAAAGACAGTAAACTTTTTGTGAGCAGCATAAGCCAAGAATATCCTTATGTCTTCTAACCTAGCAACTGGTGCAAATGTTTCATCATAATCAATTCCCTCCTGTTGAGAATATCCTTTTGCAACCAGCCTTGCCTTATTCCTTGTAATTATGCCATCACTGTCAGTTTTGTTTCTGAATACCCACTTTGTACCAACAACAGATCTATTCTTTGGTCTTGGCACTAGGGTCCAGACTTTGTTTCTTTCAAATTCATTTAACACTTCCTGCATTACTTGCACCCAATCAACATCTTGAAGAGCTTTTTCCACTTTTTTTGGCTCAGTCTGAGAGAGAAAAGAATTGTAAAGACATTCATTTGAAGTACCTGTTCTAGTTCTGACACCTGCATCAGGATTTCCAATTATCAAATCAGGTGTATGTGATTTTGTCCACTTCCTTGCAGATGGAAGGTTTTCTCTAGAACTCGATGCTCCCCCATGATCCATGCTATTTTTATTTTCATTTTCTGATGCTCCCCCTGAAACTATGCTCTCTGAGTTGGATTCTTCAGTATTTAGATTTTCAGCACTATCAGAACTTGGCTTATCAGAACTTGACGAATCAGAGCTTGAAGAGCCAGATGCATGTTCTGATGTTTCTTGAGATGTGGTAGGATCTTGAGTATGCTCCCCCTGCATAGGTGCATCTTCCTTTGACGTAGTCTCCACAGTTTCAATAACATCAGAGTTTAATCCATCAGAGTTTACAGTATCAGGACTTAGACTGTCAGGATTTTCTGTATCAGAATTTGAGTCTTTATTTTCAAATCTCAGCTAATCATGGTCAATGAAATCTTCAAGACCAATAATCTTTTTGTCATCAAAAGAGACATTGATAGATTCCATGACCACTTTTGTTCTCAAATTATAGACTCTGAAGGCTTTTGTGGAAAGTGGATATCCAACAAAGATTCCTTCATCAGCTTTTAGATCAAACTTTGATAGCTGTTCAGGATGAGTCTTGAGAACAAAACACTTGCATCCAAATACATGAAAATATTTCAGATTTGGCTTCTTTTTCTTCACCATCTCATATGGTGTTTTTCCATGCTTGTTAATGAGTGTTGCATTTTGAGTAAAACAAGCAGTTTGCACAGCTTCAGCCCAGAAATAGGTTGAAAGCTTTGCTTCTTCAAGCATTGTACGTGCAGCTTCAATGAGAGTTCTATTCTTCCTTTCAACAACTCCATTTTGCTGTGGAGTTCCAGGAGCAGAAAATTCCTGCTTTATTCCATGGCTTTTGCAGAACTCTTCCATTATCAAATTCTTGAACTCAGTGCCATTATCACTCCTTAAAACTTTCACATAATCTTTGACCATTTTATCCAGATGTTTAATATGATCAATCAAGGTTGATGCAGTTTCACTTTTTGTATGCAAGAAATACACCCATGTGTATCTGGTGAACTCATCCACTATGACCAACGCATACTTCTTCTTTGCAATAGACATGACATTTACTGGACCAAATAGATCAACATGTAGTAGATGATAAGGCTCAAGAATTGATGATTCAGTCTTGCTCTTGAATGAAGATTTTCTTTGTTTGGCTTTCTGACAAGAATCACAAAGACCATCAGGAGCAAATACTGTGTTTGGCAATCCTCTCACAAGATCTTTCTTGACCAGTTCATTTAGATTATTGAAATTTAAATGAGAGAGTTTCTTATACCAATTCCAGCTTTCTTCAATTGATGCTCTACTCATCAGACAGATTGCAGAACCATCAGTACTTGTTGAAAGCTTAGCTTCATAAATGTTACCACGCCTGTATCCTTTCAGAACAACTTTGCCTTTAGATTTACTCACAATTTCACAGTGTTCTTCAAAGAAATCAACATGATAACCTCTGTCACAGATTTGACTTATACTCAGTAGGTTGTGTTTAAGTCCTAAGACTAGAGCTACTTGTTTAATTATGACATTTCCAAGATTGATATTGCCATATCCCAATGTTTTTCCAATGTTTCCATATCCATAAGAAACACTTGGGCCAACTTTCTCCACAAAGTCTGATAGCAGGGCCTTATTTCCAGTCATATATCCTGAACATCCACTGTCCAGAACTAGGATATTTTTCCTGTTGCCCTGCAATCACAAAGACCACTAATTATTAATTTTAAGGACCCAGACTTGCTTGGATCCTTTGGCCTTATTAAGTTTGTTAACATTTGCAGCGGATTTAGCATCAGAGTTTATGTTAACATTTTTCTTATCAGAACTTACACTATCAGACTTTGAATCAGAATTTACACTAGAAGGAACAATGGAAACTTTCTTCAAAGAAGGTTTTATTTGATAATAATCATAGTACAAACTATGATATTCCTTACAAGTATAAATGGAATGCCATAAACTACCACAATGAAAACAAGGATTTTGTGGTTTGTATCTAACAGACTGACTCTTAACTCCTGATTTTGAAGGTAAGGAGTTAATATTCTTATTCTTCCTGCAAAAAGAAGCCAGATGGTTAGAACTTCCACAGTTATGACATGTTTTCCTAGGAGCATCAGGAACAAGTTTATAATCATTGCTTTTATTCACAACTTCCTTTCCATTCCTATTTTTCCTAGGTGATTTTACCTTGTTTGCATTCTTGACATCTTTCAGCTTATGCTTAAGCTGCTTCTTTGTCATTAAGCCTATGTTCACTTCAGCTGTCTTTTCCTGTTTTAGTTTGTCAGAAGTTGATTCCTTTATAACTTCTGATTTTTCATTTTCAGACTTTACAGTTACAAACTTAACAGGTTTTAACTTTGGCTTTTGCTTATCAACAGACTTAATTTTTTCAGTTCCTTTACCTTTCTTATCTCCATAACCTAAGCCATCTTTCCAGTTTCCAATACTTAGCAAATTTTGAGTTGTTTTGCCAGAGTTAGTCCAAGTCCTGATAATCTCTCTTTCCTTTTCTAACTCAGTTTTTAGAGATTCATTTAATTTTAGCACTTCATTCCTAACATAAAAAGCATCATCTCTATCCTTCTAAGTTTGATGGAACATGACTAACTCTTTTTCTAAGAAATCATTTCTTTTCTTAAATGCAAGATTTTCAGAAGTTAATCTTTCACATGTTAAAGTTTGATCTCTATAACTAACAAACATGGTTTTAAGATATCTTCTTAACTCATTAATATCATCAGTATGAAAAGCATAAGTAGTCTGAGGTACCTTTGTTTCAGCAGTTTCAGAACTGCTCTCAGCACTTTCTTTATCAGCATTTGCCATCAATGCATAGTTTTCCTCACTTTCAGAGTCTGAGGTGTCTGTCCAGCTCTTCTGCTTTGTGACAAGAGCCTTACCTTTGTCACCCTTTACCCTCTTGCAGTCAGGAGATATGTGGCCTTTCTCACCACAGTTATAGCATTTAACATTGGTGTAATCTCCTCTATCAGACTTTCCTCCTCTGTCTTCAGATCTTCTGAAATTCTTTTTATTAGAACTTATGCCTTTCCTGGAAAACTTCTTTCCCTTCCTGAACTTCCTGTATGCAATCCTTGTGATTCCTTTCACCATAAGAGCACACAGCTTCATCATCTCCTCATCAGCATCAGTCTCAAGCAAGCTTTCAGAATCTGAGTCATCATCACTCTCAGAACTTGATGACTCAGTATCAGACTTTATGAAAAGAGCTTTACCCTTGTCTTTCTTTGAGGAAGCTACTTTGGGGAATTCTTCTTCAGCCTTAAGAGCAACTGTCCTTGACTTTCCTCCTTTCCTCTTGCTTCTTTGTTCCATCTCCAGCTCATGAGTCTTGAGCATTCCATAGATTTCATCAAGAGTTGTTTCATCAAGATTGTAGTTGTCTCTTATTGTCGTTGCCTTCAAATCCCAGCATTCAGGAAGAGCTAACCGGAACTTAAGGTTTGAATCTTCAAGATAATACTCTTTATCAACCAATGACAAATCATTCAAAAGTTTGACAAATCTATCATATAAATCATTCAATGACTCATTAGTCTTTGAGTCAAAGTGTTCATACTCTTGAGTGAGTATTGTCTTCCTGTTCTTCTTAATTGTGTCAGTTCCCTGACACCTTGTTTCCAGAGCATCCCATATCTCCTTAGCAGTCTTGCAGTTGATTACCCTGTTTGACATTACATTATCAATTGCACTATGCAGTAAGTGTCGTACCTTAGCATCCTTAGCAATTGATGCTATGTCTTCAGCAGTATAATCACTCTTCTCTTTTGGTACGGTCTTTGCTGCTTCACCTGCAATTGCAACAGCAAGCTTGGTTGGTTTATGAGGGCCTTCCTTGATTCTATCAAGGTATTCTGGATCTGTTGCTTCCAAGAACATGGTCATCCTTACCTTCCATATGGGACATTCAGATGGTCTCAGTATGGGAACTCTGATGGTCTCATACCGACTCTGAATTTGTGTCTTTGGTGATTCCTCAGTTTTGGTAGGCTTAGTTGGAGTTTCTGTGTCCGACATGATTGTGTTTAGATCTTTAACTGTATGTATGTTAACAGATAGGCTCTGATACCAATTGTTAGGTCACACACACACTGTACAGGGGGTGAATACAGTGTATAGTACACTCAAATCGAACTTTAAGAACTTAAGTAACAGAAAACAAACTTTATTGAAACAATAAACTCTGTTACAGTATGGAACTGTTACCTCTCAGTGATGAACAAAATATGACGAGAGGTGCTAGGGTTACAATAAATAATCTTCTCGATAATGATAACACTTATAGTGTAAACCCTATATCTGTGTTTATATACTACACAGTTACAAGATAATCGCTAATTGATATGGAATATAATTCTGCTTCCTAAAATATATCAATCAGATATCTTTTCTTCCAAGTATTCCATTCTTTACGGAATTCCTTCTTCATGCATATCTCTTCTTATGTTTATCTTGATCTTCTTTCCTTTAATCAGCTACTGTCCTTATCTGATTGTCCTTCAGCACTTAAGTTCTGATATCTATCTTCTGATGATTATCTCCTGATAACATACGTACTGATATCCTTAAGTCCTGACTTCCAGTATAAGTACTGATCAACAGTTAAGTACTGATTTATCCTGTTCAAGTAAGATCTGAAAGCTAAACATAAAACATATTAGCCATGACATTATCAAATATATCTAACAAATACTTAATTTTCCTAGGTTATCACTTGATCCCTTGCCATCCTATATTATCTCGCATTCATTCACGTATGTTTAAATCGATTCCCGTAAATGCTACGTCGAACAATTTCGCTTATCATAAATCATTACCATTTCCCGTGCTCGTACTTGGTTATAAGTTATGAAATTATAATTCTCAAGATTTTCTTGGTCGTAGTATAATTCTCTTATTCCTCGATGGCTCGTAAAATTTGAGCTATTGGTTTTCTTTGAAAACTCACGACTTTTGCATACACTCATTTAGTATGTATAACCACAATATGAACTCGGAAATTTAAATTCAAAACTCGTATATGGTATGGTCCCAAAAGTTTTTTTTAAACCACAAGGTTACTATTCATAAAGGTCTTTTATCGATGTCAAAAATTTGGGTTTTTACATTATGTGTTATATGTGAACTTATTGATGTGTTACATGTGGCGCCCTCCGAACCCAGGTCAGAAGTTTGGGGTCCACAACACAAACACCATATATGAACCTGTATAAGAAATATTATTTATAATGACCCTGCTTCACAAAACCATGGATCGCAACAGGTTAAAGTGTGAAAACAAGCCTAAACCTTAATTTATTACATCATACCAAATCCCGACTGAATTAACTTACAATTGATAATAAAGTTTTTGTTACAGTCGTACTATCTCTCCACTGCATGAAGCTCCTGCTAACTTGATTTACTTCAAACTGGAACCTTAGCCCGCACTTTAGACTAAGGCATTTCTTTATCATCCATATCATTTTTACTGTAAAATATATAAAAGAATCGCAAGGGTGAGCTAACTAGCTCAGCAAGTCATAATAGTGATAACTGAGGTCAAACAATGATCAAATGAGATGATTCAAAGGAATCGAGTTTCTTTTTAACTAATCATTAGAATTGGATATTCATTTTATGTTTTAAAACCAAGGTTAGCCTACTGATCAGTCACGCACTAACCCCGAGCAAAGCACACAGCACTGCTCTAATTACTGGATCCAAGGCACACATTGGCCTAACTTGACCCTTGGTATGGTCTAACCACGAATCTGGTCCACATATATAAAAACTATCCAATCCTAAAGCAGTTCAATATGATAAACAATATAAATCAATACAAAAAGATCATAATCAATGATGATTAAACACTTGAATAAAAACGTAAGAATACTCATGGATATCACAAGGATATATCAGGGTGTGTACAAGAAACGGTTTTCAGTCCGTAAAGGATCAGGTATTAGACACTTAATGATTTTTCAAGGTATAGCTCTCTGATATTATAAAGAATGGTTTGAGTATAAAAGTTTTTGTGTTTTCAAACAATTTTGTTCCAGTGTTTGGTGTTAGTACTTATGCATTTGGGGAGCAGTATCATATATGGGTGGTTTGGTATCTGAAAATCAACAAAGGATGGTTTATAAAGAATAAGGCTTACGGCTCAAGATCAAGAAAGAATCAGGGTTTAAGGGTAAATAGTTTGAAGCATATGCATTATAAAACAGGAGTTATGTTTAATAATAGCAACATGTTATAAAACAGTTTGAAAACATTGGTAATATATCTTGAAGAAAAGTTCAGAAATACTTGCCTTACAAGGCTTTACAACTATTACTGATCAACTCTGAGCCGATTCTGCTGCTCAGGCTCTAACGTTCAACCACTAGACCACATTAGATTCGACTTTGATACTCAAGTTTTTCTGTTAAAACTCTATTGAGCTCGTCGACTGACTACTAGGTCATCTCTAGTCCATCGGCCACATTCAGGTTCCCGATTATAACCTACAGGTTCGAAATACCCTACGTTAGACGTCCAGGTATGCTTGACATATCCTTAATACCACTCCTACCCAACGTTAACAAATCCCGACTCATAACATACTTCATATAATAATACACGTATCACTTAGGGTTCACGTCCTCGAAAATTGGTTCGGTGCTCGTTTTTTAGAAAATACTTATACTCGTTATTTTACGAGATTAGGATTACTGAGTTTTGGACCGAACATTCAACGCAACATACAATCAAGTTTTGTATAAAACATATGTATAGATATTTACTTATACTCCCTCGACGTCCCGATAATCCTCGGATACGCTCTCGTATTTCCGTAGTTCAATTTCCCAGAAATCGGACAGCGTTCCCTTTATTTATCGGACTACCCGTCGAAACATCATCGACGTCAATAACACAAATCACAATCCAATTTTCATAATTCCACAACCATTCCTATACGAAACTAATTATACGACTCATTTTATTTATTTTATAAAAATTAGGACTCAGAATAAATTCATCACCGTCCACCGTCGACTCGCCGAAGCTCATCGTCGACGGCGGCAAAATTCGCGGGTATCCGATTAAATTTGGATTTCCAGCGCGAATTCCGCCGATTAAAATAATTATTTCCGCGCGAATAAATTTATTTCACGAAACCTTAATCAAATACATCTTGCAGAAAATAACAATTAAATTGCAGAATTAATCGAGATAGCACAACCGACAGGAACTACAACACAGATACAGTGCACAATACACACACGCCACACACGCGTGTTAATCATGCACACACACATCACAGGGCCACCTTGCCGGAGAGACCAATGGTAACCCAGAAAAACGGACAACAAAACAACAGCAAAACAGAAAGCTCGACTGAAATATACACAAGCATAAGCGTGTGTATATATATTCAACTGACCACGCCTAACCCGAAGCCAGGCAACCGGAAACAGAGCAGCTAACCGGAAAAGAACTCACCGGCGACGAGCTCGAACCAGAGAATCACGAGAAAGAACATGGTGAAAAGATAGAGTGAAAGCGGGAGTGAAGAGAAGAGGGAGAAGGGAGATGAGGAACACAGATAAGGGAGAGGGATTGATGTTTTCATAATTGCTGGCTGCCTGTTCTTTCCCGCTTTTTTTATTATTATTTTAATTCAGGAACAGCTGATACGTACTAATAGAGCAACATAACACTGCCACGTTTCTTTTTAATTCTCTAGAATGTGACACGTATGTTTCCCCCTTCTGGAAGCCCAATTTTAACCCGCATTTTATATTTTATCGAACCAAGTTGCCTATAAAATAAATTCAGAAAATTAACAAAATAGTATTAAAATTTTCTAAAAAATCCCGAAACTAATAAAATAAAATTTTTATAATTTTTAAAACATTTTTGAAATGCAACTCGTATCCCCATTTTGAAATTAACGAATCGAGCTGTATTTTAAATAAATTCAGAAATTTACGAAAACAGTCTTAAAATGTTACAAATATCCCGAAGTAAATAAAAACGTAAATTTCATAATTTTAAAATAATTTCTAAAACGCACTTTATACCCGCTTTTAACAAATAACCAAAACAACGCGCAGGTGAAATTGATCCCGAAAATTTCCAAAATAATTTTAAAATTCTCGGAATATTCCAAACTTAAATAAATATGAGTTTCATAATTTTTGAAGAATTTTTAGAATTAAATATGGATTTTACAATTAAAAGCATTCAGAAAATCATTTAAAGATAAATAATCAATAAAATATTGATTTCTCAATTTTATAAAATCCTCAAAATAATTATTGTAATTATAAAATCATAAAAACAATTTTAGAAATATTCCCAATATTTATGCAAATAAATTCGCACTAAATCCACTTTTGAAAGTAAAAACAATTCAATACGATCCCATAATTAATCGCGCGGACACCCGGTACACTATAAATCACATATGGATAATAATCAAACAACACATAGCGTTCAAAACCAACACACATATCTTATTTATTTAATAATTTCCATAATTGCATAATTAAATAATTCAAAAAGAATACACGAGTCGTTATATCCTTCCCCCCTTAAAAAGATTATGTCCTCAGAATCTGGTTTAATTACACAAGTGAGGATATCTGTCAAGCATATCTGACTCTAATTCCCAAGTAGACCCTTCTATTTGAGGGTTCAAACGTACTCACAATTGGTATGCACTCATTTCCAAGGACTTGCCTTTAACCATCAAGAATTTGGATTGATCACTATATGCAGATCAACTTGGACAAGAGCCTCATTGGCTCCTGATCAATCACTTAATTCAAACCCAATACTTATCGCTTTAACATTGACAAGTAAAACACATTAGGTGTACATACTGGTGTGACGGTCATATTACTCATGAACAACTTTATCTATATTTATCAATACCTCGAATGGTTCACTAGTTGTAGGACTTAACATGTCCCTTCTACTTAGACTTATCCAGTTTCTTACAAGACGACACTTTTACTAACACTACTGGTCCTATTTCTATATTCATATTCTCTCTCAATATAATTTTGCCTTCTTTCTTTTTCTACTCCGAGCTGCTTCAATGAATATTACTACGTTCTTGGTGTGCTGAATTAACTTAGAATTTTACAACTTTCTTTCTCCCACTTTATTTCAATAAAAATGGGAACCTACACTTGCGTTCATATGAAGCTTGATAAAATGGCATCCCAAAGCTGATATTGATGATAAATGATCATTCCAGTGTTTCCTTAAAACTCAACCTCTCAACATATTTTACATTTCCTGAATCACTTTCGTACCTTGACTCTCCATTCAAGGATGATAGGCGGTGTGCATTGTCAACTTGGTTTCCAAACATTTAAACATCTTCTATTTGTTTTCCTCAGTTAAGGCTGAAAAGTAATCTCATATATAAATTTCAGATTCCACTCTTTCCAATTCATTTATTAACTCCTCAGTGATCTTAATTACATCCAATCCCTTCTTTCTGCACAAGGCATCTATTACCATTCAGCTTTGTTTAGATAGTTGTCAATGGATTAATCAGAATCTTTTGTTAACCTCGGTTAAAATTTTATACTTGAGAGCTCAATGTATAGTTGCTCTCCTTCTATTCTTTTGGGGAAAATTTTTTGGGTATTCCACACAAACTTTCTTATTCTTTGAATAGCTGAGGATGTTATCAATAAATACAATTTGCTTATCAAGTACTCCTTACACCATGTCCCTTAATTCCTTATAGACAACTGATACACTTGTTATTTCACATAATATCACCAGAGCTTGTAATGTTTATAACTCATTTTAATCGTAATCTCTATTATGTCCTCATGTCGGTTCTTAAGTTAATTCTCAACACATAACACACTTCTTGAATTAGGTCTCATAAGTAATCAATTCTTTATAGGGTCTCATTTCTTCTTATTCATTGTTTTGTTAAACTCCCGATAATCTGTACATACTCTTATAATTTCATTCCTTTTCTCCATGAACATCACTGATACCCTTCACAATTCACTTCTTATAAAACCACTCCCTGGTTCTGCCTCATCCACTAGGCCTCCAATACTTCGCCTTAATTCTTTGGCATGTCTAACACTTCCCAATCTATTTTGAAATTCCCTTCTTATATCTGGTTATCACTATTTTTCTTTAAGTTTCTATATATCTTGGCATTTCTTCAATAGATTAAATACTTGATATTGTGAATTCCCTATGGGATCTCATTCCTTAATTCTTCTGCTTGTAGCATCCACGTGCTGGAAGAAAACCGGGGAATATCGTGATCGTTCTTCTGGGCGCATACATTTTCTCTTACTAACTATTAACACCGTGATCCATTATCTTCACTTGACATCTTATCTTTCCCTTCATCACTTCAACTGAAAGGTCATACTATCCATCCTTGTTCTTTTTGGATTATAAACTTTAGCTTTCCATTCCAACCTCCAGAATTTTATAGTTAATTCTTCGGGTGTAGTCTCTATGTTCGTTCTCTCCTTTTTGCTTATCGTTTGCCACTACATTCGCTTTTCCCCGTGAATACTTCAACACTTATGGTCTGTATAGATCCTACACATTTCTCCATACATATCATGTTTTCCAATCTTTCAAAACAAATATTATTACTGTTAGTCCCAATTACGAGTGGGATACTTCTGCTCATAAGGTTTCGGTTGTCTAGGTGCGTAAACAATAACTTTATTGTGCTGCATCAATACACATCCTACTCCCTTATGAGAAGTATCACTATAACTACCAAATCTCCTTGATACTTTCAAAATGATAAAGCAGGTCCTGTAACTATTCTTTTACTTAACTCTGTAAAACTTTCTTTACCCTTCTCTACTTCATATAAACTTTTTGCTTCCCCTGGTTAGCTTCGTCCGAGATATGGCAACTTTCAGGAAATCTTGCACAAATTTTTTTTTTGATAGTAACCGGCTTATGATAACACTTCCTACTTTTGTTGGTGTTTCTGATTTTCTTTTCATTCACAATAACTTTAATTTCTACTGAATCCCTTTTGATCTTTTCCACATTGACTATTTATGCTAAAAACTATACTTCATACAACTTCTTTCTTCTCTAACTTTCCAATCATCATTAAATGCTTTGCATGGTCCTCCGTTGACCTTAAGTATCACAGCTACAGCTTCTCCAGATATTCCTTAAAGATTTTGTTCATCAAATTCAAATATCACTGGTATATTGGTTAATCCAAATGGCAATACAGAAATTTTATAACACGATACTTAGTTCTAAAAATTATCTTTGATATGTCCATAGATTTAATCTTCAATTGGTGAAATACCAAGTCTTAGATCAGTCTTATAAAAGTACTTTGCTTCCTTCGTCTGATCAAACAAACCATTGGGTCAAGGTAACAGATACTTGCTCTTGATAGTAAACTTGTTGAGCTTTCGTTAGTCGACACATAATCCCATACTTCCATTTTCTTATTAACAATTAGTACTGGTGCACCTTATAGGATATGCTGAGTCTAATCGCTTCTTCTTCGAACATCTCTTGGTCACCGGAACTTCTTAGCTTAAGTCATTGTTAACAAATTCTTTACCTTCTTTCATTTTCTGAACCTCACAACCTTTTTATTTGGCATCCTCAGAATTATCTTTTCATTACGACGGTCTGTCTGGATATCACGCTTTAGTAGTTAATCCATTCCTTAGAATAATATCAAATCCTCTTATCTTTCAAGATATCAATTCTTTACAACTTATTGCCAGGAATCTCAATTTCACCATTGGTACCCACTTATTTAACAACTACACGTTCTTGACTCGCTAGTCCTTTAATCACCATCTTATCAATTTAACAGGGTAATTCATCTTATCAGCAAAACCTTGAGAGATAAACAATTAAGTTTCTCTCACATCTTTTAATACTTTAACACATAAGGTATTCACCCTACTCATCCATGTCATCACAGCTTCTTGTTCTTGGAGACGTATTCCTCATTAGAGTAGATTCCCTTGACTCTTAGTGCATCTCTGACTGGCTAGTGATTTGCAATTTTCGTCATATGCCTTTGTTTGCTTTTCATACGTGAGAAGTGGATGGAACTTTGCCCGCTTGGTCCATAATACGTTGATTTCTGTTTGAAAACTCTTGCAAAGAACGACAGTACAACGAAGCAACTAGAAGGATTCATAATTTAATAAAATTAGAGTTGAAAAGAAAGAAGAGGAAATGATTTGAATATGAATGAGACAACCACATTGGTACTTAAGATGGCCAGTCTTTCATACCATGTAGTATACAGCACATGATTAGGTGGCGTCCCACCCGACTCTTTGTCATTCCTGACAAAGCGTCTCACCATAACACTGTTTGTCCCAATCATAAAGCAAATGTTGCGGGGAACAATTAAATTTCAAAGGAATGCAATATCCTCCTTTTTTATATCATTATAAAGAGTTTATTTAAGGAAAAGAAGTTCATACTTATTTAGGAATCAAAAAGGAATATACGCTGTAATATTGAAAACGGGAACGATACCATTGGTCACCATCCACATTTCATTTGTATTCATCTTTCGAGCTTGTTCGATCATATTCCAATTGTGTCATATAACAACTTCAGAGGGTACGCTAAAATACCTTCGCACATTAAGAATTATGATAGATTCTTACTTTTTAAGTCTTGCGTCTCTAACATCGCACCTACACGCATAATATTTTAATAATTCGATCATAAGGGCGTTCCCACCAGATAACTTCGAGTTTCCTCTTTTTAACTTAGAATAACCGTGAAGCATTTAACATAACGATCCTTTTGTTAATAATATTTTTCTTTTGGAAAGATTTGGAAACCTTCCCAATCTTCTTCGGTCACGCTCCGACTTCTGTTAAATCAATGAATTCTTCGAACTCTGATAGTCCTAGTAATTGAATGTATAATTACTCCGTACGCTGATTCTGTTGTAAATTTTATCAAACAATACTTGCACTTTACTGTTAGGATTAATCAACTTCTTCATAATCATAGGTTACTTCGTTCTCGAAATTAGCAATACTAAGTCTGAAACAACATCCTTCCAGGTAATCCGGGCTTTCTAACAAACAAGAAACTCAAATAGTAACTTGACAACCAATGTTTAAAAATCATTTTATTCGAAAAGGCTTTAGAAATTTGTAAAGGAAAATCTTTTTCGAAAACTTGTTTAAAAAGTTTGGAAAATCACAAACCTGGTTTTCCTTACTATATGAGTTGGTTGTTGTCCTTCCGACCTATAACAAGGTACCAAATTAATGGAACGATCATATAAAGGTCCATTCACTTCAATCTACCTTTTCTTCTTCATCGTGTCCACTTAACTTACTTAATCGACGAAACTTCAATTGTTGTCGCACATTATCTTATTCGTAGCTTCACATCAAGGCTCCCATACTGGTAATACTCCCAACATTATCGTTGCAGTAGTTAAGTAGAACAGGCTATCCAATAGTCAACAAGTCTATTTCATAGAACAAAGTTTGCCCGTATCACATCACATCACTACTTTACATATCACATTTATCATAGCACCATCATTTAATTCTACGAAAATTCCAGATCTATACTTTTCTCTCTCTAACTCTTTCAAAACTCCTCTAGTTCATCCCATAATTATTCACGGGTGGCTTAGTCACTAAGGCTTCTTTTAACCCGATAACAGCTATCCTCTGAAACACTTAAATCTCCTCGCTAAACTTCGTCTCACCTTTATTTATAACTCAAGCGCTCATCATTTACTGTAGGTCTCGAATCCATCCTCGTAGGTACAATCGCTTCATAGGACAAGTTCTAAACTGGGGGTATAGAACAGGGTGTAGGGTAAACTGAAGAGATACACTCAACACTGAATGTCCAGTGAAATAAGAATAAACGAATGGAGGTTCTTAATTAGGTAGTCTCATAAAAAGAGGTGGTAGAATAGCGTGGAATAGCTTAAAGAGGTGCAACTGTCATAACAGAAGGTAATATCATTAATACTGATGGAGGAACAAGGTGCAAACCAAATCCGAGAGAAGATGATGATCCTTGAACAGAAAGCTCCAAACGATCAGATGATATAGGGACATCAGGATCTGCCATTGTCGTTATCTGGAAATCACGTCGCAAGCTAAGAATCCTGAATCGCAACACAAACCGTGCCGGAGACCTACTATATAGTCGCATTCATCCTCACGACATCTTATCTTTCTATTTCCTATTCCTAATCCTAACCCTCTACCAAATCCCGACAATCTAGGCTTGTTTTAGTGACTTATAACCTGTAGCTCTGATACCAAACTGTGGCGCCCTCCGAACCCAGGTCAGAAGTTTGGGGTCCACAACACAAATACCATATATGAACCTGTACAAGATATATTATTTATAATGACCCTGCTTCACAAAACCACGGATCGCAATAGGTTAAAGTAGGAAAACAAGCCTAAACCTTAATTTATTACATCATACCGAATCCTGACTAAATTAACTTACAATTGATAATAAAGTTTTTGTTACAGTCGTACCATCTCTCCACTGCATGAAGCTCCTGCTAACTTAATTTACTTCAAACTGGAACCTTAGCCCGCACTTTGGACTGAGGCATTTCTTTATCATCCATATCCTTTTTACTGTAAAATATATAAAAGAATCGCAAGGGTGAGCTAACTAGCTCAGCAAGTCATAATAGTGATAACTGAGGTCAAACAATGATCAAATGAGATGATTCAAAGGAATCAAGTTTCTTTTTAACTAATCATTAGAATTGGATATTCATTTTATGTTTTAAAACCAAGGTTAGGCTGTTGATCAGTCACGCACTAACCCCGAGCAAAGCACACAGCACTGCTCTAATTACTGGATCCAAGGCATACATTGGCCTAACTTGACCATTGGTATGGTCTGACCACGAATCTGGTCCACATATATAAAAACTATCCAGTCCTAAAGCAGTTCATTATGATAAACAATATAAATCGATACAAAAAGATCATAATCAATGATGATTAAACACTTGAATAAAAATGTAAGAATACTCATGGATATCATAAGGATATATCAGGGTGTGTACAAGAAACGGTTTTAAGTCCGTAAAGGATCAGGTATTAGACACTTAATGATTTTTCAAGGTATAGCTCTCTGATATTATAAATAATGGTTTGCGTATAAAAGTTTTTGTGTTTTCAAACAATTTTGTTCCAGTGTTTGGTGTTAGTAGTTATGCATTTGGGGAGCAGTATCATATCTGGATGGTTTGGTATCTGAAAATCAACAAAGGATGGTTTACAAAGAATAAGGCTTACGACTCAAGATCAAGAAAGAATCAGGGTTTAAGGGTAAATAGTTTGAAGCATATGCATTATAAAACAGGAGTTATGTTTAATAATAGCAACATGTTATGAAACAGTTCAAAAACATTGGTAATATATCTTGAAGAAAAGTTCAGAAATACTTGCCTTACAAGGCTTTACAACTATTACTGATCAACTCTGAGCCGATTATGCTGCTCAGGCTCTAACGTTCAACCACTAGACCACATTAGATTCGACTTTGATACTCAAGTTTTTCTGTTGAAACTCTATTGAGCTCGTCGATTGACTACTAGGTCATCTCTAGTCCATCAGCCACTTTCAGGTTCCCGATTATAACCTACAGGGTCGAAATACCCTACGTTAGACGTCCAGGTATGCTTTACATATCCTTAATACCACTCCTACCCAACGTTAACAAATCCCGACTCATAACATACTTTATATAATAATACACGTATCACTTAGGGTTCACGTCCTCGAAAATCGGTTCGGTGCTCGTTTTTCAGAAAATACGTATACTCGTTATTTTACGAGATTAGGGTTACTGAGTTTTAGACCGAACATTCAACGCAACATACAATCAGGTTTTGTATAAAACATATGTATAGATATTTACTTATACTCGCTCGACTTCCCGATAATCCTCGGATACGCTCTCGTATTTCCGTAGTTCGATTTCCCAGAAATCGGACAGCGTTCCCTTTGTTTATCGGACTACCCGTCGAAACATCATCGACGTCAATAACACAAATCACAATCCAATTTTCATAATTCCACAACCATTCCCATACGAAACTAATTATACGACTCATTTTATTTATTTTATAAAAATTAGGACTCAGAATAAATTCATCACCGTCCACCGTCGACTCGCCGAAGCTCATCGTCGACGGCGGCAAAATTCGCGGGTATCCGATGAAATTTGGATTTCCAGCGCGAATTCCTCAGATTAAAATAATTATTTCCGCATGAATAAATTTATTTCACGAAACCTTAATCAAATACATCTTGCAGAAAATAATAATTAAATTGCAGAATTAATCGAGATAGCACAACCGACATGAACTACAACACAGATATAGTGCACAATACACACATGCCACACACGCGTGTTATCACGCACACACACATCACAGGGCCACCTTGCCGGAGAAACCAACGGTAACCCAGAAAAACGGACAACAAAACAACAGCAAAACAGAAAGCTCGACTGAAATATACAAAAGCATAAGTGTGTGTATATATATTCAACTGACCACGCCTAACCCGAAGCCAGGCAACCGGAAACAGAGCAGCTAACCGGAAAAGAACTCACCGGCGGCGAGCTCGAACCAGAGAATCACGAGAAAGAACATGGTGAAAAGATAGAGTGAAAGCGGGAGTGAAGAGAAGAGGGAGAAGGGAAATGAGGAACACAGATAAAGGAGAGGGATTGATATTTTCACAATTGCTGGTTGCCTGTTCTTTCCCCCTTTTTTATTATTATTTTAATTCAGGAACAGCTGATACGTACTAATAGAGCAACAGAACACTGCCACGTTTCTTTTTAATTCTCTAGAATGTGACACGTATGTTTCCCCCTTCTGGAAGCCCGATTTTAACCCGTATTTTATATTTTATCGAACCAAGTTGCCTATAAAATAAATTCAGAAAATTAACAAAATAGTATTAAAATTTTCTAAAAAATCCCGAAACTAATAAAATAAAGTTTTTATAATTTTTAAAACATTTTTGAAATGCAACTCGTATCCCCATTTCAAAATTAACGAATCGAGCTGTATTTTAAATAAATTCAGAAATTTACGAAAACAGTCTTAAAATGTTACAAATATCCTGAAGTAAATAAAAATGTAAATTTCGTAATTTTAAAATAATTTCTAAAATTTACTTTATACCCGCTTTTAACTAATAACCGGAACAACGCGCGGGTGAAATTGATCCCGAAAATTTCCAAAATAATTTTAAAATTCTCGGAATATTCCAAACTTAAATAAATATGAGTTCCATAATTTTTGAAGAATTCTAGAATTAAATATGGATTTTACAAGTAAAAGCATTCAGAAAATCATTTAAAGATAAATAATTAATAAAATATTGATTTCTCAATTTTATAAATCCTCAAAATAATTATTGTAATTATAAAATCATAAAAACAATTTTAGAAACATTCCCAATATTTATACAAATAAATTCGCACTAAATCCACATTAGAAAGTGAAAACAATTCAATACGGTCCCATAATTAATCATGCGGACAACCCGGTACACTATAAATCACATATGGATAATTATCAAACAACACATAGCATTCAAAACCAACACACATATCTTATTTATTTAATAATTTCCATAACTGCACAATTAAATAATTCAAAAAGAATACACAAGTCGTTATATTACATGTGTATACGTGTATCGTTTGACTGTTTTAATCATAAATTTCAATCCGTAAATCGAATTTGGGTGAAACGAAGGGTAGATAGAAGTTTATACTGTATAGAATCAAGTGAGATACGTATTGATAGATAATTGTGGTGTTTGAGAAGAAGAAGCAAGGCATAAGAAAGGGAAGAAAATAGCAAGGAATAAAAGATAGTGATCGAAAGCAAGTGAAGTGTTAGCGAGATAAGACAAGGCAAGTGTTCTAATCCTTTTCAAGATATAGTGCGAATAATTGATAGTTTTGTTTTATATTGCAAGTGCTTTGAAGCACTGAACCCTAAACCTTGATTCTAGTTATTGATTTTGAGACATAAGCTTTGTTCTTTCTGAACCATTGATTGTTGAATACCCAGATACGAACCACATATATACAATACTACTCCATAAATACATACAAACTGAATACCAATTACTGAACCAAAATTGTTAAACACTCAAACCTTTATACCAGTTGATAGTCAATCTTTGTATCTTCCATATTGTTCCCTTGTGAAGATTGAGAACCATCTTATGCTTGACACTCCATGTTGTTTATGATTCTGTTTATTACTTACATTGTTTTATTTTGTTATTATTATAGAATTGGATTGTTTTATTAAATATGGAGCATATTCGTGGTCAGACCAGATTGGTGGTCATGTCAGGCCAATGTGTACCTTGGATCCAGTAATTAGAGCAGAGCTGTGTGCCTTACTCAGGGTTAATGCGTGACTGATCAGCAGCCTAACCTTGGTTTTTAAAATGAAAATTTAATATCCAATTCTAAATCATTGCTTAGCCATACACTTGATACCTTAAATCATTTCACTTGATCATTGTTTAATCTCAGTATTGTCAACGTGACTTGTTGAACTAGTTAGCTCATTTGTGCAATTTTGTTTATGTTCTTTTTCAGTTAAGAAGGAATCTATTGATAACGAGGATCCCCAACCAAGTGCACGAGCTAGGATTCCAGGTTAAGTGGATTAAGCTAGCCGAAGACATTTGTAATAGTTAAGTTTGGAAGTTATTAAGAATATTTAATATTCAGTTGTAAGTTTCAATAGTTGGGATTTGGGCATTTATAATATAAGTGTGTGTGTGTGGCTTGTGTGCAAACTTAAACCTGTTGCGATCCGTGGATGTTGGTAAGTAGGGTCACTGCATATTATTATTATTATCTTTATTATTGTTATAAGCAGGTATATATATATTGTGTGGTTGTTGTGGACCCCAAACTTCTAACCCGGGTTTGGAGGGCGCCACAATTAGCTCAGCATGAAAGTTCCTTGTTGGATCCATTTCAAATTCCTTGTGCACCACAGATGGCTTAGATGTTTGAGTTATAGATGTAGACTGGTTAGGAATGTAATCTTCCATTTCCTCATCACTGAAGTCCAATTTTCTTTTGATTCTTGGCTTCTTTGTCTGTTGAGGTTCCTTGAGCATTTTCTGATCCTAAACTTCAGATACTACATGTTGCTTTTCAGAAATCTCAGTTGCAGTTTTCACAGCTTGGAGTTTGGCTAATATAGCAGCTTGCTTTTTTTTGTTTGAGCTTTTTAGCATCTAAAGCAGCTTGCTTCTTTTCTTTCTTAATTCTCTCCTTTTCTTCCTTCTTGGCTTCTGTAAACTGTGGGTGTCCAACCACCACACAGATTTCTTTCCCATTCCTGTAGATCTTGGCAATTCTTCTCTTTAGAACATAGTCAGTTGGATCGTTGAAGAATGCAATGGACCTTGCCAACAGCTTCTTTTCATCTAGCCTTGGAATCTCAAATATGAGATCCATGGGATTTTTGTCAGATGACTTTGGATAGTTTCTTTTGGGCTTCAAAACCAAATTGGCTTTTGGAGTCTTTTTGCATGAAGGTTGGCCCTTTTCCATATTGCCCAGACTCATTTCATTCACTGATATTTGCTTGACTTGAGATGAGTGATGAAAGATCTTGTCTAGTTTCTCTATTTGTCCAAACTTTTCCTTAATGTTTTCACCAAGCTTCTTCCATTGTGCATCTAGTGCTTGTTCAGTAGCTGCTACATTAATTTGTTTGAGATGTTCATTGGACTTCAACTTGGCAGCTTTTAATCGGATTAGATCAATGTTGTCCAATGCTGGTGACTTTGTGAAAGCAAATTGATGGCACAATTACTTTGTTGACTTGTATATTTAGCACTTGCTCCCCCTTACTATTTGACTCTCCTTGACTAACTGGGACAATGGAATCTTCTTTCTCCCCCTTTTTTGTTAGCATCAAGTTGAGTAGAGGTAGGGAGTTGTGCCGCCACCAGTTTCTGCAGGAGTTTAGTCTGTTGAGCCTGATGTAGATGAATTGCAGTTAGAGATGCTTCTAGTGCTTGTGGTCTTGTATCGAGGGAGTCTACCTTGATGGCTAGATCAGTATTCTTCCTTAATTGTTTGTTGATGTCAAGCATGGTTGTGTTAGGAAACTTAGCATCCAGTCTCTTAGAAATATCCTGCTTGATTTGATCTATTTCTGTTTTGATTACAGACACATCCAGATTGTGTTGAAGAGACTGAATTTTGTGCAGTTAGAGAGAGTTGAGATGTGCTTGAAGGAGCTTCTTGGTGTTGGCATTGGTTGTGGCTTGAAGGGCTGTCTGAGTTTGTTGAATGATATGGAAGATAGTGGACTTGAAGTGTTGCTCATCACATTCCTTGGAAAACACCCAAGATGGAGTGTTGGAACTGGAGCTAGGGCCTGCTTCTCCTCCTATGTCCATAAACCATTCTTCATCATCATTTTCATCCCCATATATGTCTTCAGAGCCACCAAATGGATAATCAACATCATCATCAGCTTTGGGTGGCATGGCTGTGATGGCATCTTTGGCCCTTTGCATAGAAGCAGTAGTATGCACCAAATTTAACATCCTTTCAGCAGCCGTATTGTCCTGTTCATCTAGCACTTGATATGCTGAGACAGGATGAGTAAATGCCCCAGCCTCATAAGAAACAGAGTCTAAGATAGCTTGATATTCTTGTTTAATTAGCTGTTTCTTTTCATCCTCATTGACATCCATTAACTCACTTACAATGGGCTCTTCCCATTTTTCAGTACCTGCTTTTCTCTCATTTTTTCTCTCTTTTTGCATCTAGAGCTCCCCTTGGCTCACCACCTTCACACCCTCACCTTCACTTACTAAGGTGGAACTCCCCCGACTCACTTTTGCCAAGCTGGAAGAAATAGCCTGTATAGTTTCTCTCATTTTCTCTCTTTTTTCCTGAGAGCAACTTAGCCTCTCACTTTGTTCACTCCCTTCCCTCAATCCTAGAAGTGATTGTACAACTACTAGCTCATCTACACTTGTAACAATTGTTGAAAATTTAGCTTGTGTAGTGAGTACCGACAGATGAGGAACATCCATCGGGGTAGTAGTTAGGATAGCCGACGGATGACTGCTGTTACACACATCCGTCGGGATACAATCACTAGCTGATGGATGAACAAAATCCATTGGAATAGAAGAAATGATAGAGTTTGGGGTAGAAACTATTATAGACTATATGGAGATTGATGATAATTTAGGCACAGAAGTCTCAATAGTTCCTGAAAGAATTGGCAAGTGAGCCAACAAATCATCTGAAAGATGATGCTCACTTGCACTGAATTTTGGCTTCCTCAATAGAGTTAAAGAAGGGGAATCAAGAGTTGATGTGTGAATCATATCCACATCCAGAGAATTTGTGGGAGAGTTTTGTGTGTGAGGTGCTTCAATTATTAAAGATTTTGGTTGTGACTCCACATTTATAGGAGCCACGTCAACCTGACTTTGAGAAGGTACATGTACTGATTCTTTGACTGTAGTAGGCACTGTATGTGCACCCTATGTATCCCCAATGTGTTTAGATTTCTTCTTTCTAGCATAGGTTTGGGGTGAGCTTGTGTCCCTTACCCTTTTGGCATGTGCTCTTGGTTGAAAGCTTTGTTCAATAGTTACATCCTTTTGGGAGGATGCAACTAGTAATGAGCTAATATTCTTATTAATCACTACAATTTGTTGGGAAATTACAGTGTGGCTAAGCTGGGATTCACTCACCTCTCCAACCTTATTTTTAGGATTTCTTTGATGTTCACCCTGTCCCTCACCAATCTTACCCACCTTCACACTCCCCTCTTTGGCTTTGGTAGATTTTGAAACTGGCATCTTTTGAGAGACACCAGAGTGTGGTTTCTTTGTCTTGGATGTTAAAGGTTTGGATTTTGTGGCTTGGGTAGGCATCTGTTGGGTCATTGACACAGATGTCATAGCCATAGTCAATGGCAAAGAAATTTGAGAGGTAGAAGGAGTAGGGATAGATGCATTTACCTCACTTACCTGAGGGCCCTCCATGATAGGAAAATAGACCAGGGGCACCTCCTTGTGGTGGTCAGCTCTGTTTAAATCTGCAATTAATTTTTTTTCTTGAACCCAAAATCCAGTTTGTTGGTTGGGTTCTCAATCACAAGATCCTCACAAACATGGTTAGCAATAATCATAAGGAATCTAGCATAATAAACATGCCTGGATCTCTTCTTAATCTCCCCTAACTTGTATCCTAGCTCAAACATGATGGCATCACTAAAATTATAGTACTTATCAGTAAGTAGCATGTAAAGCATGTTAAGCATTGTAGTGTTAACAGAATCAAAGTTACTTATTTTATCAGAAAACACCTTGGTAACTACATCACACAGATAATTCCACTCTTTTCTAAGACCTAGCCTCCTAATTTCACTTAACTTAGTGGTAGGAAGTGCATATCCCATAGAATTAAGCAAGTTAACTATATCAGCATCTTTGTGTGGTTTAGTAGTAGAGTTATCGGGAATTTTAAAGCATGCTTTTAAAATATCACTGTTAATGCAATGTTCCTTACCTTTAATGGAGAGAGTAATAGTTTTGTCATTAGCCTGATATACAGCAGTAGTCCACATCTCCTCCACAACTTCACAGTAGATTGTGGGTGATACCAGCATGGCATAACTAAGCTTGCATCCCTTCACAAAATCCATCATTTTGTGATAATCTTCAGAGGCTGAAGTCTCTTTGTTCACAAGACCGACAAAATTGTTCTTCTCATAGATGAATCCTGACTGAGACATGATCTTGATTACTGGTGCCATTGTTAGAGCAAGGAAAGTTGCAAAAAGAAAGAGGGTTTTGCTTTGAGGAAGGAGAGGAGTTAATTGCAATAGAGAAAGATCAAATCTAAAATGAACTTGAAATCAGGCTTTTATATTTTCTCAGATAAAATGGAATAAAAGTTAAAAGTAAAAATTAAAGACCCAATGAGAATAGCCCAAAATAGCCGTTTAAAAATAAAATAAACTGTCAAACTTATGTCAATTATCCATCGTGATATACTTATAGACTGTAAGTAAGTCCGATGGATAATGTTCAGAACATTAACGGCTAGGATGTAGACAATTCGACGGATGAGAATAAAACAATTTATCCGTCGGGTTTAAAATAATACAGAAAAGTAATTGATTTTTACCAGGCTATTCTTTTTTTGACGGATTATCAAACTCGATGGATAATGGATATCCGTCGAGATGTAGAATTTGACTTAGCCAAATTTTCATCCAAAACATAAGAATCAATTAAGTTTCCGGCTTCATATCAACTTGCAAAATTATCAAAAATGATTTAATAATAATTAAGCATACCTAACTCACTTACCAACCTAGAGAAGGTGGATTCATCAAGTGGCTTGGTGAAGATATCTGCAAATTGTTTCTCACTTGGAACAAAATGAAGTTCCATAGTACCATTTATTACATGTTCCCTAATGAAGCGGTACTTGATGTCTATGTGTTTTGCTCTTGAATATTGTACTGGATTTTCAGTAATGCAATTGCACTTATGTTATCACAGAAAATAGGAATTTTGTCCACTTGCAGACCATAGTCCAACAATTGGTTTTTCATCCATAAAATCCGTGCACAGCAACTACCATCAGCAATATATTCAGTTTCAGTTGTAGAAGTAGAAACTGAATTTTGCTTTTTATAGAACCAGGATATCAGCTTGTTTCCTAGAAATTGACAGGTTTCTGTTGTACTTTTTCTATCAATTATGCAACCTGCATAATCTACATCTGAATAACCAATTAGATCAAAACCAGAATCTCTAGGGTACCAAATGCCAAGTTTTGGTGTACCCTTGAGATATCTGAAAATTCTTTTAATAGCTATTAAGTGAGATTCTGTAGGATTAGCCTGAAATCTAGCACAGAGACAAGTAGAAAACATTATACCTGGCCTACTAGCTGTTAAGTACAAAAGTGATCCAACCATGCCTCTATAACTTGAAATATCCCCAGACTTTTCAGTAGTGTTTAGTTCAAGTTTAGTAGCAGTGGCCAAGGGAGTTTTTGAAAATGTGCAATCCATTAGTTCAAACTTTTTTAAAAGATCATAAATGTATTTGGTTTGACTAATGAATATTCCATCACTAACTTGCTTAACTTGTAAACCAAGAAAGTAAGTTAGTTCTCCCATCATGCTCATTTCATCCTTACTTTGCATTAATTTGGCAAACTTTTAGCAAAGTTTTTCATTTGTAGAGCCAAATATAGTATCATCTACATAAATCTGAACAAGTATGCTAGAGCCATTAACATTTCTAAAGAATCAATTTTTGACAACAGTATCTCTTGTGAAATGATTTTCTAAAAGAAACTTTGACAATATATCATACCTGGCTCTAGGTGCTTACTTCAATCCATAAAGTGCTTTTAGAAGATAGTAGACAAATTATGGAAAATTTGGATCTTCAAAACCAGGAGGCTGACTAACATAGACTTCCTCCTCCAAATCTCCATTCGAAAAGGCACTTTTGACATCCATTTGATAGACTTTGAAATTGGCATGGGCTGCATATGCTAGGAAAATTTTGATGGCTTTAAGTCTTGCAACAGGAGAAAAAGTTTCATCAAAATCTATTCCTTCTTGTCGACAATAGCCCTTAGAAACCAATCTAGCTTTGTTCCTGATAACTATGCCATTTTCATCCATCTTGTTTCTGGATACCCACTTGGTGTCAATTGGAATTTTTCCTTTAGGCTTGGGTACCAGCTGAAAGGAATATGTCATAAGTCCAATCATGTATTAGGATTTAGGAATAACTTTTATGTAATATGTTTTGATTTCATTGATATTAATACAGACTTGTTTTGTTTTTATTACGGGCTTTATCTATTTAAGTGTTTAAATAAGATATACCATAGTTTAGAGTAAAGCTTTTTATGGATTATGATGAGATCATAATAGTGAGACCTAAAAAGATGATAACTCTAAACTTAAATAGTTCCTGGTCATAGGATTACTAACTGGTAATTAATAATCCGCAAAGATCGGTACATACTATGCTTGCTTCATTATGAAGGATGTTTGTTCTCATAGACATTTGTGTGGTGACACTATAGCTAGTATGTAGGTGCTTATTATAGAATAAGTTCACTGAACATGACTCGCACAGCTGAACAACTGATGGAGTTCACTCACGTGTCAGCAGTTGTTCACATAGTGATAGTTGTACAAGTATCCTTAGACTTGAGGTCATCATAGTCATCTTGTGTACACTGAACTATGTTTTGGTTTAGTTCTTAGTCTCTAGGGATAATTATTAGGGCTCTTCTGGGTATAGGAATTTGTACACGAAGATAGTGTATGATCAATAAAGGATCTACCCCTTCCAGTGAATAAAGCGAATGTTCAAGGCTGATCCACTTATGCTAGTTCAGGAATCTCTGGCCAGAGTGAATGAAATTAGAAAGGAGTTTCTAATTTACATAGAACTAAGCATAGTAAATGGTAAGCAAGTGATTAAATTAGATAGGCTTGACACGAGATCCATGCCTTGTATTTAATCTGGACATTGTAGGGTAGAAGGAGTTTATTGTACGGTAACTATTCACTGAATAGGTTCTTGATATTCTAAGCAGTGAATTCATATTATCCGGATAGTCGCGATATGCTGAGAAGTATCCCTCACGATGTAGAATAAATGTGATTAATTAATCATATTTAATAAATTAGAGAATTTATATAAATAATGATAAAATAGTTTTATTATTATTTATTTCTACTACCGGCTTAATATTGAACCTACAGGGTCACACCATAAAAAGAGAATGATTTAATGGTGGAGGAATTAATTAATAATGGCTAATAATTATTTATTTATGAAATAAATAATTAATTGGCAAATTTAATAATTGATTAAATGAGATTTAATATAAATAAATAATTAATTGGCAAATTTAATAATTGATTAAATGAGATTTAATTGATTATAAATTAATTAAGAAAAGTTCTTAATATTATTAATTAAGGATTTAATTTTTGGAAATTAAATCAAGAGAGAGAATTATTTCTAAAGTGTTTAGAAAAAGGATTAATAATCAAAAGGTGTTTTAATTATTAATAAGAATAATAAATGGGATAATAATAATATTATTTATGGGAAAATTTCAGCTGAAAATTTTTCCTATAAATACACTATTATAGACCCTATTTTATTCCAACCCACATCAAACCCGAAAACCCAAAAAGTTTGGAAAACCTAATTCTCTCCACCTTCTTCCTCCTCCTTAACATCGTTTTCTTGGTGGATACCGGTGGAGTGCTTCACACTTGAGGAGCAACTGCTAAGGATCTCTGATCGTTGTCTCCGAATTATTTTAAAAGGTTAGATTCGATCCCTCGAATTTTTATTCACAATTTATATGCTTTTATTTGGATTTTGTATGAGTAAAAGTGTTTTTCCATGCCCCGCTGCGTTAAAAATCCAACAATGGCATCAGAGCATAGGTTGTATGCATATAGATCTGTGGTAAAAATTTCAGAATTTTATGTGCTTGTATGAATTAATTATGATTTTTATAAGTTATTTCATGGATTAATTTTGTCTGATGAGAAATCGTTTCTCAGAATAATTTTGAATGTTGATCTGGGTTCTACAAGTGTTGTAGATCGTCTGGGTATTTTTTTCATAATTTTATGATGTATAGATTTTTTATTATGAATTTTTGAAGTTGTTTCAATTAAATTCGTAATTAAATAAATCATATATATATATATATATTATTTGTTAGTATGTATATATATATATATCTGTACATCTGCACATCTCTGTTGCTTGTCTGCTTTTGCTGTACTGCTGCTGCACGGTTAAAGGACAGAGAAGGACAGGCACGGAAATCGAGGAAAGCTGTCCACTGCTGAAAAAAAAATAGGGGTGTAACGCATTCCTGGAATGCGTTACACACCTGTGGCGCATTTACGGAATGCGTTACACCCTTTAATGGCTGAAAAGGGGTGTAACGCATCACCGGAATGCGTTACAGGTACTGTAACGCGTTCCTGTAATGCGTTGCAGCCCTTCTGTTGATTTTAAAATTGATTTTCTGGGAGTTTCGTAACTCCGTTTTAGGCGTGCAATATACCGTTGGATTCGTTTTTCCGAGACGGATCTAATGGTGTGATCAATTTTAGTTTATATAAAAGTTTTGAACTGTTTATATTCCATGAAGTGTTTTAAAGCTGTTTTTGATCGTTTGAATTGATTTTAAATGCTTCATGTGATACATAGAGATGTATAATGCTTAGACTAATGTGCTAGATGATGTAACATGCCTACCTTGATGTTTATTCATGTTGATATATGTGATATATGCTTAGTTTATCATGCGATGATAGATTTAGGTGAACTTAAATAAACATAAGGCGTTTGTTAGACAACCTAGTATAGTGAAATTGTTTCATAACCTTAATAATAATATTATGAATACAATCATGAGATTCTTGTGTTTATGAAACACGTAATTGAATATGAATTTTCGATATGAGAGAAAGGATGATTCTGTCAACAACAGATTTCTATCTGTAAGAAAGGGTTATTAAGTGACGCCTCTTGACAATGCTCCACCCGATCTGGGAATCATCTGATTATTGATTATTGATTTGAAATATTTAATTTAAAAGGAAGAATTTCTTTATAATATGATTATGATTGTAACGTAATATAATCCCTCTAAAATTAAATAATATCAAGTAGTAATTGGCCAATGATACAACGGGCTTGTGTCGGTCATAGCCTTCCAACATGGAAGAAAGTAGTTCTTATTTTTGAATCATTGTCGTTTCGTGCCACAGCCGGGGGCTTTGATTTCGAAATAAGAAATACTTGTCTATTACATAGAGATGTGTACATTGAATAAGAATCTAAAGGTCGTTACGTGCCACAGCCGTGGGCCTTTGGGGACTGATTCAATTGTACGGAATGTTGGGTTAGACTTGACTTAGAATATTGAGTTTGTCATGCCACAGCCGTGACTCAATTATTCAATAGGCTAAAGTTTGATTAAGGAATAACATTAGATGTAATTGACAAGAGTTGTCTGCCTATTGAACATTACATGGCGTTTCGTGCCACAGCCGGGGTTGTGTAATGGAATGTAGGATCCCTATTCCCACTAGCATTATGAATGCTTAATTTTTCACGTAGGGGGTTGAATAAATTAGGTAAACTAGTGGGAGCCACTTATGAATAAAGACCCGATTCATATAGTGTTTTGAAATGAAATCGAATATTTGCTAAGTGTTGTTATGTGTTTATCATTTACAGATATACTTTGTACAGTATGTCTTCTGCACTATCACTCAGGAGCATACAAGATGCTCACAAATTGACTGGTCCTAATTATGCTGACTGGCTTCGAAACTTGAGAATTGTTCTCAGGATTGAGAAGCTGGAATACGTGATTGACTCACCTAAGCCTACTGAACCTGCTAGATGATGCACATAATGATGAACATGTTGTGTATCGTAAGTGGATAGATGATGCAAATATTGCTCAATGCATCATGCTAGCTTCCATGAACATTGAGCTACAGAAGCAACATGAGCATATGGATGCTCACACTATCCTCATGCATCTACAAGAGTTGTATGATGTGGCGGGGAGGACAGCTCGATATGAGATATCGAAGGAGCTGTTCGGGTGTAGGATGTCTGAGGGATCATCTATGAATGACCATGTACTTAAGATGATCAATTTGATTGAATGTCTTGGACAACTTGGTTTTGCCATGGATGGGGAGCTGAGCCAAGACTTGGTCTTGCAATCGCTTCCGAGTTCGTTCTCGCAGTTTGTTGTGAACTTTCACATGAATAAGTTGGATGTCAGCCTGCCTGAACTCCACAACATGTCGAAGACTGCGGAATCGAATTTTCCCCCTAAGAAGAGTTTTGTTCTTCTAATTGGTGAAAGTTCCAATCCTAAGAAAAGGAAGAGGAATTCTTCCAAGAAGAAGAAAGTAGGTGAGAAAATGCCGGTTCCACCAATAGCTGAAGACCCCAAGAGCAAAGTTGTTTGCTTTCACTGTAACAAGGTGGGGCACTGGAAGAGGAACTGCAAGGTTTACCTTGCAGAATTGAAGAAGAAGAAGGGTAGTGAGACTACCGCTTCTGATTCAGGTATGTTCATGATAGAAGTGAATATGTCATTAAGCCAAATTTCTACTTGGGTATTAGATACCGCCTATGGTTCTGACATCTGCAATTTGTTGCAGGGACCAAGGAGAAGTAGGACTCTTGAGGAAGAAGAGGTGATTCTACTGATGGAAATGGAGCAAGAGTTGCTGCTGAAGATGTAGAATCATTTCATTTACATATGCCTATGGGCAAGACTATTGTTTTAAATAATTGTTATTTTGTTCCCTCGATTGTGAGGAATATTATTCCCATGTTAGACTTGGCTGGTTTTTCATTTATTATTGAGAATAATGAATGTTCTATTCTTAGAGATAATATTCTTTATGGACGTGGTGCTTTAAATAATGGTCTGTATATATGTGATATAATTTACTTCAGATTGAACAAACTAATAAAAGAAAAGGGATGATGGAAATCTCACTTTATAGTGGCATTGTAGTCTCCATTTAGTAGACATGGAGAGAGGACTGCAAATTTGCTAGGAATGGTACACACAGATGTATGTGGACCAATGTCTACGCAAGCCATTGGTGGATTTTCATACTTCATTACTTTCATAGATGATAGATCTGGATTCGGATATGTGTTTGATGAAACACAAGTCTGAGGCCTTTGAAAGGTTCAAAGAATATAAGTATGAAGTGGAGAAACAACCAAACATAGTATTATAACTCTTCGATTAGATCGAGGTGGTGAATACTTGAATGGAGTGTTTCTAGATTATCTCAAAGTAAATTGTATAGTCTCTCAGTGGACGCCTCCAGATTGGTATCTGAAATGAGAAATCGAACTTTGTTAGACATAGTTCGGTCCATGATGAGCTACGCAAATCTTCCAGTATTCCTATGGGGTTATGCATTGGAAACCTCAGCATATTTACTGAATAAGGTGCTTTCCAAATCTGTTCCTCAAACTCCGTATGAGATATGGAAAGAAAGGAAACCGAGTCTTAAACACGTTAAGATTTGGGGATGTCCAGCTTATGTCAAGAAAGTTGACCCGGATAAGCTGGAATCTCGATCCGTAAAATGTAGTTTTGTGGGATATCCTAAAGAGATTTTAGGGTATTACTTTTACACCGATCATCAGGTGTTTGTATCCAGACATGCTACCTTCTTGGAAAAGGAGTTTATCCTTGAAGGAAACAGTGGGAGCAAAATTGAACTTGATGAAGTTCAAGAAGCACAAACTACTACGGATCAAGTGGAAACACATGTTCTGACTGAACAAACTTTTGTGGAACATCCCATTCGTAGGTCAGGGAGAGTGTCTCGCCAACCTGAGAGGTAATATGGCCTTGTCATTGAGAATGACAATGAGTTGTCGATCATTGATGATGACGACCCTGTAACCTATAATGAGGCTATGAGTAGTGTTGACTCAGAGAAATGGCATAGTGCCATGAAATCCAGAATGGAATCTATGTATACGGTATACAAAAGATAGATTATAGCAGATGGCCAGGTGGAGACCTATAAGGCCAGGCTTGTGGCAAAAGGATTCAAACAAAGGCAATGGATTGACTTTGATGAAACTTTTTACCTGTAGCCCTGTTAAAATCAGTTCGGATTTTGCTTGCAAATGCTGCTTACTACGACTATGAAATCTGGCAGATGGCCAGATGGTTTTCTTTCCAAGGGAAATGAAAACCTAGTTTGTAAGCTGCTGCGAACCATATGTGGTTTAAATCAAGCTTCTCGAAAGATGGAACATTCGTTTTGATGAGACAATCAAAGAGTTTGATTTTATAAAAATGCAGATGAACCATGCGTCTACAAAAGGGTTAGTGGGAGCGCGGTAACATTTCTTGTATTGTATGGAATTAGAGTTGACACACATAACAACATAGCAGACCCACTCACAAAGCTACTTTATGAAAGTCACTTTGATCGTCATAAAGATAAGATGGGTATTAGATACCAGAGTGATTGGCTTTAGTACAAGTGGGAGATTGAAAGGAATATGTCCTAAGTCCAATAATGTATTAGGATTTAGGAATAACTTTTATGTAATCTGTTTTGATTTCATTGATATTGATAAAGACATGTTTTGTTTTTATTACGGGTTTTATCTATTTAAGTGTTTAAATAAGATATACCATAGTTTAGAGTAAAGCTTTTTATGGATTATGATGAGATCATAATAGTGAGACCTAAAAAGATGATAACTCTAAACTTAAATAGTTCCTGGTCATAGGATTACTAACTGGTAATTAATAATCCGCAAAGATCGGTACATACTATGCTTGCTTCATTATGAAGGATGTCTGTTCTCATAGACATTTGTGAGGTGACACTATAGCTAGTATGTAGGTACTTATTATAGAATCAGTTCACTGAACATGACTCGCACAGCTGAACAACTGATGGAGTTCACTCATGTGTCAACAGTTGTTCACATAGTGATAGTTGTACAAGTATCCTTAGACTTGAGGTCATCATATTCATCTTGTGTACACTGAACTATGCTTTGGTTTAGTTCTTAGTCTTCAGGGACAATTATTAGGGCTCTTCTAGGTATAGGAATTTGTACATGAAGATAGTGTATGATCAATAAAGGATCTACCCCTTGCAGTGAAGGAAGCGAATGTTCAAGGCTGATCCACTTATGCTAGTTCAGGAATCTCTGGCCAGAGTGAATGAAATTAGAAAGGAGTTTCTAATTTGCATAGAACTAAGCATAGTAAATGGTAAGCAAGTGATTAAATTAGATAGGCTTGACACGAGATCCATGCCTTGTATTTAATCTAGACATTGTAGGGTAGAAGGAGTTTATTGTACGGTAACTATTCACTGAATAGGTTCTTGATATTCTAAGCAGTGAATTCATATTATCCGGATAGTCGCGATATGCTGAGAAGTATCCCTCACGATGTAGAATAAATGTGATTAATTAATCATATTTAATAAATTAGAGAATTTATATAAATAATGATAAAATAGTTTTATTATTATTTATTTCTACTACCGGCTTAATATTGAACCTACAGGGTCACACCATAAAAAGAGAATGATTTAATGGTGGAGGAATTAATTAATAATGGCTAATAATTATTTATTTATGAAATAAATAATTAATTGGCAAATTTAATAATTGATTAAATGAGATTTAATTGATTATAAATTAATTAAGAAAAGTTCTTAATATTATTAATTAAGGATTTAATTTTTGGAAATTAAATCAAGAGAGAGAATTATTTCTAAAGTGTTTAGAAAAAGGATTAATAATCAAAAGGTGTTTTAATTATTAATGAGAATAATAAATGAGATAATAATAATATTATTTATGGGAAAATTTCAGCTGAAAATTTTGCCTATAAATACACTATTATAGACCCTATTTTATTCCAACCCACATCAAACCCGAAAACCCAAAAAGTTTGGAAAACCCAATTCTCTCCACCTTCTTCCTCCTTCTTAACATCGTTTTCTTGGTGGATACCGGTGGAGTGCTTCACACTTGAGGAGCAACTGCTAAGGATCTCTGATCGTTGTCTCCGAATTATTTTAAAAGGTTAGATTCGATCCCTCGAATTTTTATTCATGATTTATATGCTTTTATTTGGATTTTGTATGTGTAAAAGTGTTTTTCCATGCCCCGCTGCGTTAAAAATCCAACAATGGCATCAGAGCATAGGTTGTATGCATATAGATCTGTGGTAAAAATTTCAGAATTTTATGTGCTTGTATGAATTAATTATGATTTTTACAAGTTATTTCATGGATTAATTTTGTCTGATGAGAAATCGTTTCTCAGAATAATTTTGAATGTTGATCTGGGTTCTACAAGTGTTGTAGATCGTCTGAGTATTTTTTTCATAATTTTATGATGTATAGATTTTTTATTATGAATTTTTGAAGTTGTTTCAATTAAATTCGTAATTAAATAAATCATATATATATATATTATTATTTGTTAGTATGTATATATATATATCTGTACATCTGCACATCTCTGTTGCTTGTCTGCTTTTGCTGTACTGCTGCTGCACGGTTAAAGGACAGAGAAGGACAGGCACGGAAATCGAGGAAAGCTGTCCACTGCTGAAAAAAAAATAAGGGTGTAACGCATTCCTGGAATGCGTTACACACCTGTGGCGCATTCACGGAATGCGTTACACCCTTTAATGGCTGAAAAGGGGTGTAACGCATCACCGGAATGCGTTACAGGTACTGTAACGCGTTCCTGTAATGCGTTACAGCCCTTCTGTTGATTTTAAAATTGATTTTCTGGGAGTTTCGTAACTCCGTTTTAGGCGTGCAATATACCATTGGATTCATTTTTCCGAGACCGATCTAATAGAGTGATCAATTTTAGTTTATATAAAAGTGTTGAACTGTTTATATTCCATGAAGTGTTTTAAAGCTGTTTTTGATCGTTTAAATTGATTTTAAATGCTTCATGTGATACATAGAGATGTATAATGCTTAGACTAATGTGCTAGATGATGTAACATGCCTACCTTGATGTTTATTCATGTTGATATATGTGATATATGCTTAGTTTATCATGCGATAATAGATTTAGGTGAACTTAAATAAACATAAGGCGTTTGTTAGACAACCTAGTATAGTGAAATTGTTTCATAACCTTAATAATAATATTATGAATACAATCATGAGATTCTTGTGTTTATGAAACACGTAATTGAATATGAATTTTCGATATGAGAGAAAGGATGATTCTGTCAACAACAGATTTCTATCTGTAAGAAAGGGTTATTAAGTGACGCCTCTTGACAATGCTCCACCCGATCTGGGAATCATATGATTATTGATTATTGATTTGAAATATTTAATTTAAAAGGAAAATTTCTTTATAATATGATTATGATTGTAACGTAATATAATCCCTCTAAAATTAAATAATATCAAGTAGTAATTGGCCAATGATACAACGGGCTTGTGTCGGTCATAGCCTTCCAACATGGAAGAAAGTAGTTCTTATTTTTGAATTATTGTCGTTTCGTTCCACAGCCAGGGGCTTTGATTTTGAAATAAGAAATACTTGTCTATTACATAGAGATGTGTACATTGAATAAGAATCTAAAGGTCGTTATGTGCCACAGCCGTGGGCCTTTGGGGACTGATTCAATTGTACGAAATGTTGGGTTAGACTTGACTTAGAATATTGAGTTTGTCGTGCCACAGCCGTGACTCAATTATTCAATAGGCTAAAGTTTGATTAAGGAATAACATTAGATGTAATTGACAAGAGTTATCTGCCTATTGAACATTACATGGCGTTTCGTGCCACAGCCGGGGTTGTGTAATGGAATGTAGGATCCCTATTCCCACTAGCATTATGAATGCTTAATTTTTCACGTAGGGGGTTGAATAAATTAGGTAAACTAGTGGGAGCCACTTATGAATAAAGACCCGATTCATATAGTGTTTTGAAATGAAATCGAATATTTGCTAAGTGTTGTTATGTGTTTATCATTTACAGATTTACTTTGTACGTTATGTCTTCTGCACTATCACTCAGGAGCATACAAGATGCTCACAAATTGACTGGTCCTAATTATGCTGACTGGCTTCGAAACTTGAGAATTGTTCTCAGGATTGAGAAGCTGGAATACGTGATTGACTCACCTAAGCCTACTGAACCTGCTAGATGATGCACATAATGATGAACATGTTGTGTATCGTAAGTGGATAGATGATGCAAATGTTGCTCAATGCATCATGCTAGCTTCCATGAACATTGAGCTACAGAAGCAACATGAGCATATGGATACTCACACTATCCTCATGCATCTACAAGAGTTGTATGATGTGGCGGGGAGGACAGCTCGATATGAGATATCGAAGGAGCTGTTCGGGTGTAGGATGTCTGAGGGATCATCTATGAATGACCATGTACTTAAGATGATCAATTTGATTGAACGTCTTGGACAACTTGGTTTTGCCATGGAGGGGGAGCTGAGCCAAGACTTGGTCTTGCAATCGCTTCCGAGTTCGTTCTCGCAGTTTGTTGTGAACTTTCATATGAATAAGTTGGATGTCAGCCTTCCTGAACTCCACAACATGTTGAAGACTGCGGAATCAAATTTTCCCCCTAAGAAGAGGTTTGTTCTTCTAATTGGTGAAGGTTCCAATCCTAAGAAAAGGAAGAGGAATTCTTCCAAGAAGAAGAAAGTAGGTGAGAAAATGCCAGTTCCACCAATAGCTGAAGACCCCAAGAGCAAAGTTGTTTGCTTTTACTGTAACAAGGTGGGGCACTGGAAGAGGAACTGCAAGGTTTACCTTGCAGAATTGAAGAAGAAGAAGGGTAGTGAGACTACCGCTTCTGATTCAGGTATGTTCATGATAGAAGTGAATATGTCATTAAGCCAAATTTCTACTTGGGTATTAGATACCGCCTATGGTTCTGACATCTGCAATTTGTTGCAGGGACCAAGGAGAAGTAGGACTCTTGAGGAAGAAGAGGTGATTCTACTGATGGAAATGGAGCAAGAGTTGCTGCTGAAGATGTAGAATCATTTCATTTACATATGCCTATGGGCAAGACTATTATTTTAAATAATTGTTATTTTGTTCCCTCGATTGTGAGGAATATTATTCCCATGTTAGACTTGGCTGGATTTTCATTTATTATTGAGAATAATGAATGTTCTATTCTTAGAGATAATATTCTTTATGGACGTGGTGCTTTAAATAATGGTTTGTATATATGTGACATAATTTACTTCAGATTGAACAAACTAATAAAAGAAAAGGGATGATGAAAATCTCACTTTATAGTGACATTGTAGTCTCCATTTAGTAGACATGGAGAGAGGACTGCAAATTTGCTAGGAATGGTACACACAGATGTATGTGGACCAATGTCTACGCAAGCCATTGGTGGATTTTCATACTTCATTACTTTCATAGATGATAGATCTGGATTCGAATATGTGTTTGATGAAACACAAGTATGAGGCCTTTGAAAGGTTCAAAGAATATAAGTATGAAGTGGAGAAACAACCAAACATAGTATTATAACTCTTCGATTAGATCGAGGTGGTGAATACTTGAATGGAGTGTTTCTAGATTATCTCAAAGTAAATTGTATAGTCTCTCAGTGGACGCCTCCAGATTGGTATCTGAAAGGAGAAATCGAACTTTGTTAGACATAGTTCGGTCCATGATGAGCTATGCAAATCTTCCAGTATTCCTATGGGGTTATGCATTGGAAACCTCAGCATATTTACTGAATAAGGTGCTTTCCAAATCTGTTCCTCAAACTCCGTATGAGATATGGAAAGAAAGGAAACCGAGTCTTAAACACGTTAAGATTTGGGGATGTCCAGCTTATGTCAAGAAAGTTGACCCAGATAAGCTGGAATCTCGATCCGTAAAATGTAGTTTTGTGGGATATCCTAAAGAGATTTTAGGGTATTACTTTGACACCGATCATCGGGTGTTTGTATCCAGACATGCTACCTTCTTGGAAAAGGAGTTTATCCTTGAAGGAAACAGTGGGAGCAAAATTGAACTTGATGAAGTTCAAGAAGCACAAACTACTACGGATCAAGTGGAAACACCTGTTCTGACTGAACAAACTTTTGTGGAACAGCCCATTCGTAGGTCAGGGAGAGTGTTTCGCCAACCTGTGAGGTAATATGGCCTTGTCATTGAGAATGACAATGAGTTGTCGATCATTGATGATGACGACCCTGTAACCTATAATGAGGCTATGAGTAGTGTTGACTCAGAGAAATGGCATAGTGCCATGAAATCCAGAATGGAATCTATGTATACGGTATACAAAAGATAGATTATAGCAGATGGCCAGGTGGAGACCTATAAGGCCAGGCTTGTGGCAAAAGGATTCAAACAAAGGAAATGGATTGACTTTGATGAAACTTTTTACTTGTAGCCCTATTAAAATCAGTTCGGATTTTGCTTGCAAATGTTGCTTACTACGACTATGAAATCTGGCAGATGGCCAGATGGTTTTCTTTCCAAGGGAAATGAAAACCTAGTATGTAAGATGCTGTGAACCATATGTGGTTTAAAGCAAGCTTCTCGAAAGATGGAACATTCGTTTTGATGAGACAATCAAAGAGTTTGATTTTATCAAAAACGCAGATGAACCATGCATCTACAAAAGGGTTAGTGGGAGCGCGATAACATTTCTTGTATTGTATTGAATTAGAGTTGACACACATAACAACATAGCAGACCTACTCACAAAGCTACTTTATGAAAGTCACTTTGATCGTCATAAAGACAAGATGGGTATTAGATACCAGAGTTATTGGCTTTAGTACAAGTGGGAGATTGAAAGGAATATGTCCTAAGTCCAATCATGTATTAGGATTTAGGAATAACTTTTATGTAATCTGTTTTGATTTCATTGATATTAATAAAGACTTGTTTTGTTTTTATTACAGGTTTTATCTATTTAAGTGTTTAAATAAGATATACCATAGTTTAGAGTAAAGCTTTTTATGGATTATGATGAGATCACAATAGTGAGACCTAAAAAGATGATAACTCTAAACTTAAATAGTTCCTGGTCATAGGATTACTAACTGGTAATTAATAATCCGCAAAGATCGGTACATACTATGCTTGCTTCATTATGAAGGATGTCTGTTCTCATAGACATTTATGTGGTGACACTATAGCTAGTATGTAGGTGCTTATTATAGAATAAGTTCACTGAACATGACTCACACAGCTGAACAACTGATGGAGTTCACTCACGTGTCAGCAATTGTTCACATAGTGATAGTTGTACAAGTATCCTTAGACTTGAGGTCATCATAGTCATCTTGTGTACACTGAACTATGCTTTGGTTTAGTTCTTAGTCTCCAGGGACAATTATTAGGGCTCTTCTGGGTATAGGAATTTGTACACGAAGATAGTGTATGATCAATAAAGGATCTACCCCTTGCAGTGAAGGAAGCGAATGTTCAAGGCTGATCCACTTATGCTAGTTCAGGAATCTCTGGCCAGAGTGAATGAAATTAGAAAGGAGTTTCTAATTTGCATAGAACTAAGCATAGTAAATGGTAAGCAAGTGATTAAATTAGATAGGCTTGACACGAGATCCATGCCTTGTATTTGATCTGGACATTGTAGGGTAGAAGGAGTTTATTGTACGGTAACTATTCACTGAATAGGTTCTTGATATTGTTATTCCTAGAGGACTAACAATGAGATTTACAGAAGGGGGGGTTGAATGTAAATCTCAAAACTTTTTCAAGTTTTGAGAAGTTTATTAAAGCAGTGTGTTCTAGATGAACAAGTGTATGAATTGCTTTGAGCTAATGCAGACAGATATATATTCAAACACAAAATGTAAAGAACACAACAAACTTTAAAAACTTTTCTGGTGGATTTGTTGTTCCACCAGAGATGGTATATTAGAAAATCTGTGTTCAACAATGTTGATCACAGCTGCATCCTAGTACAAACTAGATGAATTTTCTCTCAAGATATTTCTTAACAGCTCTGGAAAAATCTCTCTAATTACTAGCTTCTTCTTGGTTTATATATTACCAAGTGTACAAGTGAAAAACAATATAAAATTACAATAGTAAAATAAGTTCTTCACTTGCTTCTTTTCCTGTTCAATCAAGTACTTTGTTGACTATTGCATCTTTGTACTAAAGAAGAACGGCTGCTTTTTCTGTTGATCCTGAAATTCGGCTACCACATCTCAGTTTTCTCTGACAACCCATGTGCCTCTGTTTGTAGGTACAACTACCACTTATCAACGGCTAATTAGCAGAACATCCGTTGAAGCTTTCATCCGTTGATGACTTCATCCGTTGAAGGATGTTATCCGTTGAAGCTTTCATCCGTTGATGCTCTCATCCGTTGAAGGATGTTATCCGTTGAAGCTTTTAGAGACATCCGTTGAAGCTTAGCTTCTCATCCATTGAAGGTCTTTAAGTCATCCGTTGATACCACTTCATTTATACAAAATTACAAGGCATGAAATATTTACAATTGGCCTTCCTATCTGCATATCATCTAGTAGTCAACATGACTCATAGTTTCTCTCAACTTCTAAGAATTACATTTTAAATACAGAGACTGAAATATGCTACAATACTAGACTTATTTCTAAGTAAAGCTACACCATCAACGGATAGCCAAAGTGGTCTTATCCGTTGAGGCTACAGACACTAAATTTCTACTTAAGTGTTTTGTTAAACATATCATCAAACTAATGCACATATATTCCTAACAATCTCCCCCTATTTATGTCTATAAGAACTGTAGGCATAAATTCAGGATTAACTTGATGATAACAAAACACTTAACAAATATTTGAATTGAAACTAAGTAGAAATATAAAAAGTGCTGCAAAAGTGTATGTACTAGGAGGTAATTGAAGATTTACAGTATTTCCAAGGGTGCTCCTCTTGCCTGAGCAAATCATCATTTTCTTCTTTGTTCCCTGGTTTTCTTTCCTAGCCCTTTGTCATTTTCCTCAATTTGGAGTTGGAGTTGTCTGAAGAATTCAGCTTCATCTTCATCACTGATATCCAACTTAGATTGCATTTCCTTGAGAGTTTCATTGCTGGCAATCTTGAGTTGGTCTTCAAGTCTGAAAAATCTTCTGACTCCTTTGTCATCTCTAAATTCCATCAACCAATGAGGTGATTTGTGAATTTTAGTTCCCCTTTCTTGTATGAGTAAGGTTCTGGGCAAAGCATTTGGTTCCCTCCAAGTCTTCCTTATGTTGGCAATCTTGTTGAGAATTTCAGTCTTGGCTGTTCTGGTAAAGCCAGAATCCTTTTTGATGGCTGAAAAGACTCTGATCAAGGTAGAGTAGCCTTCATTTAGAATCCTGTAGAGAGGCCATGTTCTTTCCCCAGCTCCCTTATATCTGAACATCAATCTCTCTGGTAGCTGTCTGTAGGCAGCTATTCCCCTTACTTCCTCCAGCTCATCCAGATAGAGATTAATGTCTGAAGCTTCTTTTATGTCACAGATGTGAACATAATCATCTTTAGAAATGGGTGGCTTAGGGTTAGGTTTTTGTTTTTGAGTGAATTTCTTAGAGGTTAGGGGAGGTGTAGATTTAGATTTTCTTTTCTGTTTCTTTGGTAGTGGTAGAGTGGTTAAAAAGGTAGGCAATGTGATGTTGTCCCAATCAATAGGTTCCTCTTTTGGAATGATTGGTTCACCATGGATATTTATAGAGGGATCAGCAACAAAAGGTTCAGGTATGGAAGGTAGTGGTTTAGATATAGATTTGGTATCTTCAGGGTTATCTTCACTCCTTCTGTGTGCCTTGGCCTTTCTTCTGTTTCCCTTCTGCCATTCCTCTCTTTCCTCCATATTTTCACCAAATATGCTCCCAAGAACCTCATCTAAGTTAGCAATCTTTTCTTCACCCCTGACTTCAATTCCTTTCATTTCTTCAACTTGGCTTGACTTTAGCTGTTTTTCAAGCTTTGCTTGTGCTCTTTTGTCAGCCTTGAGTTTTACAGCTTCTTTCTTCAACCTTCTGGTTTCTTCCCTTTTAGCCTTTAGAAATTTGGGATGTCCTTGCATCACACAGATACTCTTTCCCTCTCTATAGATAAAGGCCATGTTCATTCTCTCACCCTTGTCCTTGGTCTCCTTCTTCTTTATGATGCTTGCACTTAGAACTTTGTCTCCATCAGGTTTTGGAAGAGGAAAGTCTACTTCCTTTATCTGAGCAAAGTCTAGGGGATTCTTTGTGGAGTCCATACTGGATCTAGTGTTGGGCTTTAGAACCATAGGTTTTAAATTCTTGAAAGAAGTCTCTCCAACCTTATTTCTCCCTACTGGCTTGAGCTCCATGTTGATTGGTTCAATCTTTGTGCTAAATTTCACAGATGTTGATTTATTTTGTGTAGAACCAAACACCAATTGTAACCTTTCATCAATTTTCCTCCATTGTTCTTTCATTTGTATTTCAGCTGCTGCTAGCTGAATCAAATCAATTCCATCAGGTTTTCCCTTGATTTGAATGATTGGAGAGGTAGTGATGGCAGGAACTGGCACTTTAGATATCTGAATCTTTGTAGAGGGCTCTCCTTCCCCTTCCCTTTTATTCTCCCCCTTTTTGTTATCATCAAGGAGAGGGGTCAAGCCTTGTGCTTTTGCCAGCTGCATTAGGAGATTGGTTTGAGATTGTTGGTTGAGAAGAAGGGTGGCCACAGAGTCTTCAATTCCTTGAACTCTGTCTTCCAACTTGACCAGCCTTTGTTCAGTAACTGATTCCTTTTTCAATCTCGAAACCAAGTCCTGCAAAGTACCATAGGGCATGACTGAATCCAATTTTTCTGAAGTGAAGGATTTCAAGTCAGCAATATCTTTCCTGAGATCATCTAGACTCATATTTTGCTTTACTTTCTGCAACTTCATGAGATGCAGTGAGTCCAGGTGAGCTTGGAGGATAGCCTTGATATTTGCATTTGAAGTGTTCTGAATGGCCTGTTGAATAGTGATGATTTGTTTGACCAAGTGGACATTGAATTCACCTGTTCTATGCTCCTTAGTCAGGGCCCATTCAGGTAGATTAGGAATGGAACTAGGGTCTTCATCTCCCCCTATGTTCATGCTTCCATCAGAAGAAATAGAGTCATCATCATCAGAATTTACTCCAAATTCCTCAGATGGCTCACCAGCTGTAGAAGGCATCCTGTTAATAGCAGCTTTATCCCTTTGAAGAGATTCTGTTGTGTGCACTAGATGTAGTGTCCTTTCTGCCTCCTCATTGCCCTGAGCAGCCAACATTTGATAGGCTGTCACAGGATGAGTAAAAGTGTCAGCATCCAAGGAAATGTTATCAATTACAGCTTTGTAATGTTGCTGTAATTGTCTTTCCTTTTCAGCATCATCCACAATCATTGACTCATGAGCAATGGCTGGTTTCACCCTTGTATCAACTGTACCTGCTTTTCTCTCTTTTTCTCTATGTTCTTGCATCAGGGGCTCCCCCTGGCTCACACATCTCACTCCCTCACCTTCACCTTTTAAGGTGGTACTCCACTCACTGACTTTTGCCATGCTGGAAGAAATAGCATGCATTTTTGTGCTCTCAATCTCTCCTTTTGCCTGGGAGCAACCCAGCCTCTCACTCAAATTTTCACTCCCTGCCCTCAATCCTAAAAGTGATTGCACAGTATTCATGTCTTCTACACTTGGAATCATTTCAGTTATTTGTGTAGAGACTATCAACGGATGTGGAATATCCGTTGAAGTTGAAACTGTTGTTATCAACGGATAACTGCTGTTAAGCTTATCCGTTGAAGAGCAACCACTTGTCAACGGATGAGTGATATCCGTTGAAGAAGGAAAAGAAGATGAAATTGAAAGTGATATAACTGTTGAATCTGTATAGATTGATTTGATATGTGTTGATACAGATCCTTCAATTATATCTGAAAGAATTTGCGGGTGATCCAACAAATCATCTAAAAGATGATGATCACCTGTATTTGAGTGGGGCTCCTCCCTGAGTTGTAAAGAGGGAGAATCAGGAATTGATGGGAATAACATATCCACATCCAGAGATGGTGAAGAAGTATTTGGTGATTGATGTGTAGTTATTGTGAGAGAATGGGGCTGTGACTCCACATTTATTGGAGTCACATCAAACTGAGTTTGAGAAGGCACAGAGACAGATGGATGTATCTGTGCAGTGTGTGCACCCTGTGTAGAAGATTGGGTTCTAGCCTTCTTTCTTCTAATAAAAGCTTTTGTAGGTGAGTGTTTGGCTTTAGTGTCCCTCCCTCTTTTGTTCTGTGTTCCTGGTTGGGAACTCTTTTCAATAGTAACATCCTTTTGGGAGGATGCTACTAGGGATGTGCTAGAAACCTTTTCAACCACCACAGCTTTTTGAGAAACTGGGGCTTGGCTAGCTTGGGAAGCACTCAACTCTCCTTCCTTATCCTGGGGGTTTCTTTGATGTTCACCCCTCCCCTCACCACTCACACCCTGATCACTTCCCTCAGGGTTAATGGTTGTTGTTACAACTGTTGTCTTTTGAGAAACAACAGAGGTGGTTTTCTTTGTCTTGGATTTTGAAAGTTTAGATTTGGTGACCTTGGTAGAAATCTGTTGGGGCATTGACACAGATTTCATGGCCACACTAGAAGATAAAGAAATAGAGGGGTTGGAAGAAGTAGGAGTTGTAGAAGCAATTACCTCACCTACCTGGGGTGCATTCATGATTGGTAAATATACCAATTGCACACTGCTGTTGAGATCCATTCTCAATAAGTCTGCAAGAACTCTTTTCTCTTGTGCCCAGCACTTGAGTTTATTATTCTCATTGATAATGACTAAACCTTCAGCAACATGGTTAGCCAATAACATAAAGAATCTAGCATAATAGATGTTATTAGGTCTATTAGCTTTGTTACCTAATCTAGTACCTAATTCTAGCATCACATAGTTGCTAAAGTTAAAGTACCTATCAGAAACAAGCATATAGAACATATTAACAAGAGATGAAGTTATGGCATCAAAATTACTAATTTTCCCAGAGAAAACCTTTATGAAGGCATCCCCAAGAAAACTCCATTCTTTCCTAAGGCCTTTTCGTCTAATACCCCCTAAATTAGCAGAGTTAAGAGAGTAACCTATGGAATCTAACATGCTGGATACATCACTATCAGTGTGTGGTGTCATGGCATTGTTCTCAGGTAATTTAAAACATGCTTGTAAGTCATCACAGTTAATACAGTGATTTTTACCTTTGAGAGTGAAGGAGATAGTCATATCCATGGAGTTGAACTCAGCAGTTGTCCAAATCTCCTCAACTACTTCACAGAAAATCGTTGGGGCTTCCAGCATTGCATAGCTAAGTTTACAGTTTTTGATGAAGTCCATCATTTTGTGATAATCTGAGTGGGCTTCATTCTTTTCTACCAGAGCTATGAAATTGTTCTTCTCGTAGATGAACCCAGATTGAGACATAATCTTCACGACTGGTGCCATTGTTGTGAGTAGAAATTGCAGAGAATAACTTGAAGGTTTTGCAGAGAGAAAATGGTAAATGCTTGAAATTCTAAGAAAGCGTAAAGTAATAATGAACAATCAGAAGGGCTTATATGCTTTCAAAGAAAAAGAAATAAATAAAGGATTAATCAATAAATAGGTGTTAGTGAATTTCAGCCGTTTAAGAATAAACTGTAAGTATTCTAATAACTACCTTTAAAACCAATACATACAGATGTATGTATGGTATCAACGGTTAAGAAAATAGAATCAACGGCTGTGAAACACCTCAAACGTCTGATGTGACATTTCAACGGATAATGTAAATTGTCATCCGTTGAAAGGTACTTCAGCTTTATCCGTTGACGGATAAAAGTTCCGGAGATATACTTGTCTTTCAACGGATAATGAATATCCGTTGATAGAGCAATTTTGACTTTCAACGGATAGGGAACATCCGTTGATGGAATAAACTTTGTTAAAAGTCAAATTTGTTCTAGCAACTAATATATTTCAGGCTTCACATCAAATTGCAAAGAAGACATGAATTTTAAGAGTAATTAAGCATACCTAGCTCACTTACCAATCTTGTGAATGTTGATTCATCAAGTGGCTTGGTAAATATGTCAGCAATTTGTTGTTCACTTGGAACAAAATGTAGTTCCACTGTACAATTCATGACATGCTCCCTGATGAAGTGGTACTTAATATCAATGTGCTTGGTCCTTGAGTGCTGCACAGGATTCTCTGTTATGGCTATGGCACTTGTGTTGTCACAAAAGATAGGTATTCTATTAACATGAAGTCCATAATCAAGGAGTTGATTCCTCATCCATAACATTTGAGAACAGCAACTTCCAGCAGCAATGTATTCAGCCTCAGCTGTAGAAGTAGAGACTGAATTTTGCTTTTTGCTAAACCATGATACAAGCTTGTTTCCCAGGAATTGGCAGGAGCCTGTTGTACTTTTCCTGTCTATTTTGCAACCTGCATAGTCTCTAGTGAAGTGATTCTCCAAAAGAAATTTTGATAATGTTTCATACCAGGCTCTAGGTGCTTGCTTCAGTCCATAGAGTGCTTTCAACAGATAATACACATAGTCTGGAAAATTTGGATCTTCAAATCCTGGAGGTTGACTTAAATAGACTTCTTCCTCTAATTTCCCATTTAGAAATGCACTCTTGACATCCATTTGATAGACTTTGAAATTGGCATGGGCTGCATAGGCTAGAAAGATTCTGATAGCTTCAAGTCTTGCAACAGGAGCATATGTCTCATCAAAATCTATTCCCTCTTGCTGAGAATAGCCTTTAGCAACCAATCTGGCTTTATTCCTTATGATAATGCCATTTTCATCCATCTTATTTCTGAATACCCATTTTGTATCAATAGGACTCTTGTTCTTTGGTTTGGGTACCAGCTTCCAAACTTGGTTTCTCTCAAATTGGTTTAGCTCTTCCTGCATAGCTAATATCCAATCTGGATCCAATAAGGCTTCTTCCACTTTCTTAGGTTCCTCCTGAGATAGAAAACTACTATACAGACATTCATCTTGAGTAGCTCTTCTTGTTTGCACTTTAGATGATGCATCACCAATGATCAGTTCAAAGGGATGATTCTTGGTCCATTTCCTTTGAGGTGGAAGATGAGCTCTAGATGAGGTGATCTCAGTATTGTCATGATGTGAGATAGAGTTTTGATTAGTTGAAACTCCCCCTGAGTTGTTGGTCCTTTGCAGGGAACTTGGAGTTCCATCAATTAATGATGTAATTGATTATCAGTTGATGAGCTATGATCAACGGATGCTTCATTAAGTACTTCAACGGATGATGCACAATGTCTTTCAACGGATGCTGAATTTTGTGCATTATCCAGGAGCAAATTTTGTATTCCTTTTGAAGTGTCGTCTCCATCAATCTCTTCTTCACTATCATCACAATATATTTCAATATTGTCAAATTTGAGTCTCTCATAATGTTCCTCATCTGTTAGTCCATCAATCTTTTTATCATCAAACACAACATGCACAGATTCCATAACAATGTTGGTTCTTAGATTGTAGACCCTATAAGATTTTCCAGCTGAATAACCAACAAATATTCCTTCATCAGCCTTTGCATCAAACTTCCCTTTATGGTCAGATTGATTCCTCAGTATAAAACATTTACATCCAAAGACATGAAGAAAGTTTAGAGTTGGTTTTCTTTTCTTGAACAACTGATAAGGAGTCATGCTTTTAGCTTGATTGATCAAAGAAATATTTTGAGTGAAACAGGCACAATTAACAGCTTCAGCCCAAAAATATGTTGGTAACTTTGATTCTTCAAGCATTGTTCTGGCAGCCTCAATTAAAGATCTGTTCTTTCTTTCAACTACCCCATTTTGCTGAGGTGTTCTTGGAGCTGAGAACTCATGCATGATTCCATTTTCTTCACAGAACAGCCTTAATGTCAAATTCTTGAACTCAGTTCCATTGTCACTCCTGATGTTTCTTACCTTCAAGTCAGGATGATTATTGACTTGCCTGATGTGATTGATAATGATTTCACTTGCTTCAGCCTTTGATCCAAGAAAATAGACCCATGAGAACTTTGAGAAATCATCTACAATCACTAAGCAATATCTTTTTCTTGCTATTGACAATACATTGACTGGTCCAAACAAATCCATATGTAGCAGCTGTAATGGTTCATCAATTGTTGTTTCAAGCTTCTTCTGAAATGATGATTTCCTTTGTTTGCCTTTCTGACAAGCATCACACAGACCATCCCTTGAGAATTCAACAAGAGGAATTCCTCTTACTAAGTCCTTTTTGACTAGATCATTCATTGTCTTGAAATTCAAATGGGATAGCTTCTTGTGCCATAGCCAACTCTCAACTGAACTTGCTTTGCTGAAGAGACAAGTAATAGATTCTGCATCTGTAGAGTTGAAGTCAGCTAAGTACACATTTCCTTTTCTAACTCCAGTTAGAACCACTTTGTTGTCTTTCTTACTAGTGACAACACAGGCTTCAGAATTGAAGGAAACTGTATTCCCTCTATCACATAGTTGACTGATGCTCAGTAAGTTGTGCTTGAGACCATCAACTAATGCAACTTCTTCAATGATGACATTCCTTGTTGAAATCAAGCCATATCCCATAGTAAACCCTTTGCTGTCATCTCCAAAGGTTATGCTGGGGCCAGCTCTCTCTTTAAACTCTGTGAGCAGGGAGAAATCTCCAGTCATGTGTCTTGAACAGCCACTGTCCAAGTACCATAGATTTCTTCTATTTTCCTGCACACCACAAAATCAATCAATTTGATTTTGGTACCCAAGTTTCCTTGGGTCCATTCTTGTTAGCCTTTCTCCTAGACTTCATTCCTCCTGCATCTTTAGACTTAGGTGAGTTTAAGTCAACCTTGGTCTTAGATGTGGTTGGTTGAGGTGTAGGGTTAGTCACAACATTATCCAGCACATTTATAGAATTATTAGGCATGGATTGTGCATACATGTTATTCCACATTGGCATATTGTATGGCATTTGAGGCATACTGAATGCAGCAAGATAAGGATTGTTAAAATATGGCATGTTTGCATAATGTGCATAAGGATTTTGTTGAGACATAACAGGCATAGCATGTAGAGGTGATACAGACATGTTAGGCATGGAAGAGGGTACAGTTATGGGAGATTTCTTAATAGATTTACAATTAGCAGATAGATGATTAACACTACTATAATGCACACAGCTTTTTCTAGGAGCATACTTATCAGGTGTGTAATTGTTATGTTTGTTAACTCCTACCTTCCCATTTCTGTTGGATTTCCTTTTGGATTCCTTTTTATCCTCAACCATCTTGAGCCTATTGTTTAACTGTTCTAAGGTCATGTGCCCTACATTCACCTTTCTGACATCTTTGGATGTGTTTGCTTCTTCTTTGACAAAGTTCTTTGAAGTTGAACCAAACTTTTTGTTGAGTTTCTTTAGATTTTCTCTTTTAGAAACATCTGCCTGTTTTAATTGAGGAACCTTCAACGGATGTTCCTTTTCTTCCTTCAACGGATAACTTTCATCATCCGTTGATTCCACATCCGTTGACAGTCCATCAATTAATTCCAGTTTCTTTTTATTTTTATCCCAGGCAGTTTCACAGAATGATTCAATTCCTTGGACTTTGGCAATTTGAGCACTTACATCCCTAGATGTTTTCCAGGCTTTAATCACCTCTTGCTCTTTCTCTAATTGATTGGAAAGTATTTCTACTTTCTTAACAGATTCAGCTAGTTCATTCTCAACAGATATACAATGCAATTTGGTTTTCTCTAGGTCAATCAACTTATTTTCTAACACAGTATTTCTATTGCTTAAAAACAGATTGTTCTCTTTGATCCTACTATTTTCTTTAGCAAGAGATTTAAGAGACACACGCAAATGATACAATTCAGTAGACATGTCATTGAAAGCATCATTGCACTCTTCTTTAGTAAGCTGTGTTAAATCAGTAGTGATTACCTGATTGCTTGATGAACTAACTTCGTTTTCTTCAGAATCAGCCATGAGAGCAAGGTTGACATAATCCACATCTTCATCCTCTTCATCTCCATCAGCTGCCCAGTCCTTTTCTTGAGTAATGAAAGCCCTTTCCTTCTGTTTGAGCAGATCAAAATATTTCTTTTTGTAATCTACTTGTTCAAATTTCTTCTTTTCAGAGGTTGGCTTTCTGCACTCACTTGCAAAGTGTCCACTTATACCACAATTAAAACACTTGAACTTGGATTTGTCCACCATGTTCTTATAGGGTTTAGTGGCTCTAGTGTTTTTCCTGAACTTCATCTTTGCAAATCTCCTGGACAGAAATGCAAGATGCTCATCAATACCATCAGAGTCATCTTGACTGGAGTTGTCTTCATTTTCAGCAACTTGCTCTTTACCCTTGTCTGATTCTGGATTTCTTACACCATCTTTGGAGCTTGATGTAGATCTCACAGTTTCTTTTCTGCATGCTTTCTCATTTTCAGCTACCAATGCAACTGAACCTCCTTTCTTTCTCCCCCTCTCCAATACCTCATCCTGTTCCAACTCTAGTTCATAAGTCTTCAAGATTCCATATAATCTTTCAAGAGTAAAGTCCTTATAATCCTGAGAGTTTCTTAAGGAAACAGTCATGGGTTTCCATTCCTTTGGTAAGGATCTCAAAAATTTAAGATTTGTGTTAGATATATTTGATAATGTCATGGCTAATATGTTTTATGTTTAGATTTCAGATCTTATTTGAACAGAACAAATCAGTACTTAACTGATCAGTACTTATACTGGAAGTCAGAACTTAAGGGATATCAGTACTTATGTCGTCAAGAGATAGATATCAGAACTTAAGTGCTGAAGGACGATCAGATAAGGACAGTAGCTGATTAAAGTTAAGAAGATCAAGATAAACATAAGAAGAGATATGCATGAAGAAGGAATTCCGTGAAGAATGGAATACTTGGAATAGAAGATATCTGATTGATATATTTTAGGAAGCAGAATTATATTCCATATCAATTAGCGAATATCTTGTAACTGTGTAGTATATAAACACAGGAATAGAGTTTACACTAGATGTGTTATCATTATCGAGAATATTATTCATTATAACTCTAGTAGCTCTCGTGATATTTTGTTCATCACTGAGAGATAACAGTTCCAGATTGTAACAGAGTTTATTGTTTTAATAAAGTTTGTTTTCTGTTACATAAGTTCTTGAAGTTTGATTTGATTGTAATAAACACTGTATTCACCCCCTCTACAGTGAAAGTGTGACCTAACAAGTGGTATCAGAGCTGCCTGTTAACATACATACAGTTAAAGATCCAAACACAATCATGTCTGACACAGAAACTCCAACTAAGCCTACCAAAACTGAGGAATCATCAAAGACATCAACCCAGAGTCGATATGAGACTATCAGAGTTCCCATATTGAGACCATCTGAATATCCCATATGGAAGGTAAGGATGACCATGTTTCTGGAAGCAACAGATCCAGAATACCTTGATAGAATCAGGGAAGGGCCTCACAAACCTACCAAGCTCGCTGTTGTAGTTCCAGGTGAAGCAGCAATGACCGTACCAAAGGAAAAGAATGATTACACTGCTGAAGATATAGCATCTATTGCTAAGGATGCCAAGGTACGTCACTTATTGCATAGTTCCATTGATAATGTAATGTCGAACAGGGTAATCAACTGCAAGACTGCTAAGGAGATATGGGATGCACTGGAGACAAGGTGTCAAGGAACTGAAACAGTTAAGAAGAACAGGAAGACAATACTCACTCAAGAGTATGAACACTTTGACTCTAGGACTAATGAGTCATTGACTGATGTGTATGAAAGATTTGTCAAACTCTTGAATGACTTGTCATTGGTTAATAAGGAGTATGATCTTGAAGATACAAACCTCAAATTCCTGTTAGCTCTTCCTGAATGTTGGGATTTGAAGGCAACAACAATAAGAGACAACTACAATCTTGATGAAACAACTCTTGATGAAATCTATGGAATGCTCAAGACTCATGAACTTGAGATGGAACAAAGAAGCAAGAGGAAGGGAGGAAAGTCAAGAACAGTTGCTCTCAAGGCTGAAGAGGAATCCCCCAAACCATCTTTCTCAAAGAAAGATAAGGGTAAAGCTCTTATCATAAAATCTGATACTGAGTCATCAAGTTCTGAGAGTGATGATGACTCAGATTCTGAAAGCTTGCCTGAAACTGATGCTGATGAGGAGATGATGAAGCTGTGTGCTCTTATGGTGAAAGGAATCACAAAGATTGCATACAGGAAGTTCAGGAAGGGAAAGAAGTTTTCCAGGAAAGGCATAAGTTCTGATAAGAAGAATTTCAGAAGATCTGAAGGAAAAGGAGGAAAGTCTGACAGAGGAGATTACGCTAATGTTAAATGTTATAATTGTGGTGAGAAAGGCCACATATCTCCTGATTGCAAGAAGACCAAGAATGACAAAGGCAAAGCTCTTGTCACAAAGCAGAAAAGCTGGACAGACACCTCAGACTCTGAAAGTGAGGAGAACTATGCATTGATGGCAAATGCTGATAAATCAAGTTCTGAGAGCAGTTCTGAAGCTGCTGAAACAAAGGTACCTCAGACTACTTATGCTTTTCATACTGATGATATTAATGAGTTGAGAAGATATCTTAAAACCATGTTTGTTAGTTATAGAGATCAAACTTTAACATGTGAAAGATTAACTTCTGAAAATCTTGCTTTTAAGAAAAGAAATAATTTCTTAGAAAAAGAGTTAGTCATGTTTCATCAAACTCAGAAGGATAGAGATGATGCTTTTTATGTTAGGGATGAAGTGCTAAAAATGAATGAATCTCTAAAAACTGAGTTAGAAAAGGAGAGAGAGATTATCAGAACTTGGACTAACTCTGGCAAAACAACTCAAAATTTACTAAGCAGTGGAAACTGGAAAGAGGGCTTAGGTTATGGAGAAAATAATGAAAAAGGAACTGAAGTAATTAAGCCTGTTGATAAGCAAAAGCCGAAGTTAAAACCTGTTAAGTTTGTAACTGAAAAATCTGAAAATGAGAAATCAGAAGTTAAAAAGGAATTAGCTTCTGACAAACTAAAACAGGAAAAGACAGCTGAAGTTAACATAGGCTTAATGACAAAGAAGCAGCTTAAGCATAAGCTGAAAGATGTTAAGAATGCAAACAAGGTAAAATCACCTAGGAAAAACAGGAATGGAAAGGAAGGTGTGAATAAAAGCAATAACTATAAATCTGTTCCTGATGCTCCTAGGAAAGCATGTTATAACTGTGGAAGTTCTAACCATCTGGCTTCTTTTTGCAGGAAGAATAAGAATATTAACTCCTTATCTACAAAGTCAGGAGTTAAGAGTCAGTCTGTTAGATACAAACCACAAAATCCTTGTTTTCATTGTGGTAGTTTATGGCATTCCATTTATACTTGTAAGGAATATCATAGTTTGTACTATGATTATTATCAAATAAAACCTTCTTTAAAGAAAGTTTCTGTTGTTCCTTCTAGTATAAGTTCTGATAAGAAAACTGTTAACATAAACTCTGATGCTAAATCCGCTGCAAATGTTAACAAACCTAAAAAGGCCAAAGGATCCAAGCAAGTCTGGGTCCTTAAAACTAATAATTAGTGGTCTTTTTGATTGCAGGGCAACAGGAAAAATATTTTAGTACTGGACAGTGGATGTTCAGGACACATGACTGGAAATAAGGCCCTGCTATCAGACTTTGTGGAGAAAGCTGGCCCAAGTGTTTCTTATGGAGATGGCAACATTGGAAAAACTTTGGGATATGGCAATATCAATCTTGGGAATGTCATCATTAAAGATGTAGCTCTGGTCTCAGGACTTAAACACAACTTACTGAGTATAAGTCAAATCTGTGACAGAGGTTATCATGTTGATTTCTTTGCAGAACATTGTGAAATAGTTAGTAAATCTAAAGGAAAAATTGTTCTGAAGGGATTCAGGCGTGGTAACATTTATGAAGCTAAGCTTTCAACAAGCTCTGATGGTTCTGCAATCTGTTTAGTGAGTAGAGCCTCAACTGAAGAAAGCTGGAATTGGCACAAGAAACTCTCTCATTTAAACTTCAACAAGATAAATGAACTGATCAAGAAAGATCTTGTGAGAGGACTGCCAAAATCAGTGTTTGTTCCTGATGGTCTTTGTGACTCATGTCAGAAGGCTAAACAAAGAAAATCTTCGTTCAAGAGCAAGACTGAATCATCAATTCTTGAGCCTTATTATCTACTTCATGTTGATCTATTTGGTCCAGTGAATGTCATGTCTATTGCAAAGAAGAAATATGCGTTGGTCATAGTAGATGAGTTCACCAGATACACATGGGTGTATTTCTTGCACACAAAAAGTGAAACTGCATCTATCCTGATTGATCATGTCAAACATCTGGATAAATTGATCAAAGATTCTGTAAAAATTTTGAGGAGTGATAATGGCACTGAATTCAAGAATTTGATAATGGAAGAGTTCTGCAAAAATCATGGAATAAAGCAGGAATTTTCTGCTCCTGGAACTCCACAGCAAAATGGAGTTGTTGAAAGGAAGAATAGAACTCTAATTGAAGCTGCACGAACAATGCTTGAAGAAGCAAAGCTTCCAACCTATTTCTGGGCTGAAGCTGTGCAGACTGCTTGTTTTACTCAAAATGCAACACTCATTAACAAGCATGGAAAAACACCATATGAGATGATGAAGAACAAGAAGCCAAATCTCAAATACTTTCATGTATTTGGATGTAAGTGTTTTGTTCTCAAGACTCATCCTGAACAGCTATCCAAGTTTGATCTAAAAGCTGATGAGGGAATCTTTGTAGGATATCCACTTTCTACAAAAGCCTTCAGAGTCTATAATTTGAGAACAAAAGTGGTCATGGAATCTATCAATGTCTCTTTTGATGACAAGAAGATCACTGGACTTGAAGATTGCATTGATCATGATCAGCTGAGATTTGAAAATGAAGATTCATATTCTGATACCTCAAGTCCTGACAGTCTAAGTCCTGATACTGTACATTCTGATGGATTAAACTCTGATGTTATTGAAACTGTGGTGACTACGTCAAAGGAAGATGCACCAATGCAGGGGGAGCATACTCAAGATATTATCACATCTCAAGAAGCATCAGAACACACATCTGGCTCTTCAAATTCTGATTCGTCAAGTTCTGATAAGCCAAGTACTGACAGTGCTGAAAATCTAAATACTGAAGGATCCAACTCAGAGAGCATAGTTTCAGGGGGAGCATCAGAAAATGAAACCGAAGACAGCATGAATCATGGGGGAGCATCCAGTTCTAGAGAAAATCTTCCATCTGCAAGGAAGTGGACAAAATCACATACACCTGATTTAATAATTGGAAATCCTGAGGCAGGTGTCAGAACTAGAACAGGTACTTCGAATGAATGTCTTTACAATTCTTTTCTCTCTCAGTCTGAGCCAAAGAAAGTGGAAGAAGCTCTTCAAGATGCTGATTGGGTGCAAGCAATGCAGGAAGAGTTGAATGAATTTGAAAGAAACAAAGTCTGGACCTTAGTGCCAAGACCCAAGAATAGATCGGTTGTTGGTACAAAGTGGATATTCAGAAACAAAACTGACAGTGATGGCATAATTGTAAGGAACAAAGCAAGGCTGGTTGCAAAAGGATATTCTCAACAGGAGGGAATTGACTATGATGAAACATTTGCTCCAGTTGCTAGGTTAGAAGCCATAAGGATATTCATGGCTTATGCTGCTCACAAAAAGTTTACTGTCTTTCAAATGGATGTGAAAAGTGCTTTTCTCAATGGAGAATTGGAAGAGGAAGTATATGTTGAACAACCTCCAGGCTTTGTAGATTCCAAACATCCAGATTATGTCTACAGGCTTGATAAAGCACTTTATGGACTTAAGCAAGCTCCTAGAGCATGGTATGAGACATTAGCTCAGTTTCTTCTGGAAAGTGGATTCAACAGAGGAACTATTGACAAAACATTATTCTATCTCAACCATGGCAAGGACTTACTTCTGATCCAGATTTATGTTGATGATATTATTTTTGGGTCTCCAAATGATAAACTTTGCAAAAAGTTTGCCAACCTAATGCAGTCAAGATATCAGATGAGTATGATGGGAGAACTTAGTTATTTTCTGGGCCTTCAAGTCAAGCAGAGTGAAGAAGGAACTTTTATTTGTCAATCTAAGTACACCAGAAATTTGCTGAAGAAATTTGGAATGCAAGACTGTTCAAGTGCATCCACTCCCATGGCCACTGCAACAAAACTGGATAAGGATACTGGTAATTCAGTAGATATTACTGATTACAGAGGTATGATTGGCTCACTTCTCTATCTAACTGCTAGTAGACCAGATATCATGTTTGCTACCTGTCTTTGTGCAAGATTTCAAGCAGATCCAAGAGAACCTCACTTAACAGCTGTAAAAAGAATCTTTAAGTATCTTAAAGGAACAGCTGATCTAGGATTATGGTATCCTAGAGAATCAGATTTTAAATTAATAGGTTACTCAGATGCAGATTTTGCAGGTTGCAAAATTGACAGGAAAAGCACAACTGGAAGCTGCCAATTTCTTGGAGGCAGGTTGGTTTCTTGGTATAGCAAGAAACAAAAGTCAATTTCCACATCAACTGCAGAAGCAGAGTATATTGCTGCAGGAAGCTGCTGTGCACAGATTCTCTGGATGAAGAATCAGTTACTGGATTATGGGTTAACATATTTCAAAATCCCTATTTACTGTGATAATCAAAGTGCTATTGCTATGACAGGTAATCCAGTTCAACACTCTATGACAAAGCACATCAGCATCAGGTACCATTTCATCAGGGAACATGTGGATGAAGGTACAGTGGAATTGCATTTTGTTCCCACAGATCAACAAGTAGCAGATATCTTCACAAAACCACTGTGTGAAGCTACCTTTTCAAAATTGGTAAATGAACTTGGAATGATTTCAGGTTCTTTCTCTAAATCTGCTTAAACTTGTTCTATGTTATCAGACTTTATGATCAGTATTTACAGAATTAAATCTCTTTGTATATTCTGTGCATTAATTGATAAATGTCTTTAAGTACTGACTGTTGCCTGATATATGTTTCTAAACTCTGATAAGTGAAATGTCTGTTTCAATAACTATTCAATCCTATGAGGATAACTGTGCTAGATACTGACCTACTAGTCTTCAATAAACAAATGATCCCATGAAAGAAGTAATTATTTATGTGGAAATCTTATGACACAAGCAAATTCTGATAACTGAGCTTAGTTAAGTTTACTTTGTATATCTTATTACTAAGTCACAAATTAGAATAATGCTACTCATCTGTTTAAGTTCTGATTCTAGTAAAACTGCTGAATGTACTAAGTGCTGATAAACCTCACTTATCAAAAGAAAAAAAAAAGAATCAAAGAATAATATCAGGTACTCCTTTGAGATCTAGAGTAAAAATGTGAATGGGACGACCCAAGTGCATTGCTGGTATTAAGTAAATATGCATTAGAAAAGCAAAATATTTTTTTTCTTGGTGACTGTTCACACTCTATGATTACTGGAGAAATACTCTGATAATAGCATAAATTCTGATAAACAGTCGTGACTCACTTACACTGAGAAGCCTCTGTAAAATAGAATTTCAAAAGATGCATAAAATTAGCACAAAAACAGTAGAGGTGGACTCATGCATGAACTCATTTATAAGTAGGTTTCAGGATAGTGACAGCTCTTTAGCAAAATTTTAATTATGACTTATTTCTAAGATGTACTGAAGTAGATCAGACTTTACTCTTTGTCTGTTATTTAGCTTAATGCACACACACATCACTCCATATGAATGATGAAATTTCTGTGGTGGTCTATGTTATTTTAGATAAACAGTCATTGTGTCACTTCTGCACAAATTCTGAGGACAAGTTCTAGTTACACGTTCTGATGATTAAGTTCTGACGTTCATAACTAAGAACTTGTATGAGTATTTACTAAGATAGATATTCCTTGTTCGAGTTAAGACATTATGTTCTGATGACTGTTAAGTTCTGGTATAGGTCTAAGTTCTGATTTTTCAGTCTAACCCTTTACTTGACTTATCTGTGAATAAAATTTGGTAACAGTCTCGGATTAATTTCGAAATGTTGAAGTGGAAGATTAATAGTCTATGGTTAAAACATAATGGCACTCGTCCTTGAACAGTTCACTCTTGTTACATGTGCACATTCCTTTTCCAATGACTGTTATTCTTTTTCAATGTCTAGGGAGACGAGATAGAATTAATTCTACCTGTCTACATTCAATATCTTTGTGTCTCTTGGCATTCTCTTGCCTATATATGCAACCACTTCACATCAGTCTTTCCATCATATTCTTCTCACACACTTATCCTCCTTCTTTTGTCAAAAACACAATGGTTCGATTCAATATGTTTTTGAACACACAAACCTTCACAATGGAGCTCAGTTGTGCCGGATGGCAGCAGGAATGGCATATAACAGCCATTCCTGAGGAGATCTGGGACTCAGTCCCACAGGAGGTGCTGGCTCACCTTCTATTCTTCGAGATGGATTATCATCACCATCTGGAGCGCCTGGAGGAGGAAAGGCGGGAAGCTATCCGTCAGCAAGAGCGAATCATTCGACTCGCTATCTTGTTTGTCGAAGATAGGAAGAGGAAGATGACTTAATCTCGTCTTCTTCCTGTTCTTCTTCATCCTCAGCTTTGTCAGGCTTCTTAGCTAGGACTAAAGCTGTTGATGTTAGGATTAGAAGCTTAGGGAAAATCTTGTATTGATGTAATTTCTATTTCATATATGTATTGACTTGATATATTAATGAAAACTGTTTTTACTTCAAGATTTTGTCTCTGAGTTATTTTATCTGTGTTGTTAAATCCTGCTTGATATTCTGATGACCATTTAAATTTTGTCTTTATTTAAGTTCTGATTCTTTATCAGCACTTATTCATCGAAATTATCTAGGTCATTTTTAACATGATTCATTTTCAGAATATTAATGTTGCAGTGAAAAATAATTCAATCAGTGCTAACGGTTTTAATTTTGAATTAAAACTGTGTCTCTTGATAACTGAAATGGTTTTTCCTTGAAACAAGGCAACTGGATAAGTAATCATTCCTGTTTTCTCGAGCCCAGTAACTATCTGTTATTACTGCATGTCTGACAGGTGTCCAACGGTAACATTTTTTTTTATAAGTACAGCAGAGAGAAGATTTCTTTAATCTTTTTCATTTCTTCATCTTCTATCTCTCTTCTTACTTTTACTCTCTTTCACTTTACTATTTCCGTTGTTTACATACAGATATTATATCAAACACCTATCAGGCATACTTAACTCTAAATTTTTCACATGGCACCAAAGGATTTAATCATTGATGGAGCAAAGTTCGTTCCAAACAACTATGCTGCAATTCTTGATCATACTGAAGCTCCATCTGAATTGCATTTTGTGCAAGATCTTCTTGCACATAGTGAGGTTGGGTACGCCTTAACTCAGCCTGAATTCTTTTCAAGTCAACAAGTTCTGAGGTTCTGGAGGACTGGCGTTTATGATGATGGTGGTAACCGTGGAACTCCCAGTATTATCTTCCAAGTGGGTGATTCATCTTTTGTAGTCACTCCTGGTACCGTACGCAGGGCTTTACATCTTCCAGAGGATTGTACTTTCTCAGTTCCAGAGGACTCAGCCCTTCGGGAGTTAATGGCTGAATTGGGATATGAAAAGAGTCTGACGAAACTTGGACAATTGAAACGGGCTAATATCAGAAGAGAATGGAGTTTCTTCTTCGATTGCATCACCAAGGCCTTTGGCAACAAGTGTTCAAATTTTGATGCCATCCCAATTCTGAGTCAACACATCGGGTATGCTATTATCCATCAAACTCATTTTGATTTTGCAACTGGAATAATTGGTTCTATTGGGGATAGGATGACAGAGGATCGAGATGTTGTTTATTTTGCTAGATTCTGTCAACTTATTTATACGTATTGTACTGCTGAACCCCAGTTAGTCAGCACTCAAACCCCACCTTTTAAGGTTGCAAAAAGGTACTTTAACGACCTGATAAATGCTGACACAAAGAAATCAATGGTGAGACAATTACAGATTCCTCAGTCTGTGAAACAGATTCTGGTAAATGCTGATCCAGCTACTTACAAATCTGTTTACTCAAATGTTCAACCAACTCACCATAACCAAAATCCATCAACCTCAGTCCCTACCTCTCATTCTACTCAACCTACCCTCAGAACTTATCTCAAATCCTATCTCTCCACTTCACAGAATGCTCAACCTTCTTCTTCAGCACCTACTGTGAAGCCTACATCCTCTAAGCCAAAGAGAACAAAGACTGTTCCTCAAACATCTCAGAAGAAGCGGAGGATTACTTTGAGAGATGAATCAGATTCTGAGGATCAGATTCCATCTTCAGAACCTATGATATATGAAGCTGAGAAGGCAACTTCTCAGAAGGATTCTGCAATTGGGGGTTCTAGGCTTCTCAAGAGGCTTAGACGTATGACGGTTCCTGCAACTCCCAAGGAATCCAAATCAACAAGGAAGTACAAGAAACAGAGGGCACAGAGGCCAGTTTCAGATGATGAGGAGGAAGCAGCTAAGGAAGGGGATCAGGAATCTCTGATCTCACAAGACAAGGAATTTGCTCCAGTCACTTCTTCTTCATCAACTCCATCTCAGGAACCTGTATCTGACAAGGCTAATTCACCTTCTATATCTCTTGTTGATCCAGGCACAAGTGCTGAAATTGATATTCAGAACTTGGTTGTGCCTGAAATACTTTTGTTAGAAGCTCCAACAACAAATAATCCTTCCACAACACCTGTTACTGATGCTGTTCAAACTCCTGAGTTATCACTATCACCTTCTCTGCATCAAGATGATGATCAGTTTTTAGGTGAGCATCAGGATATGGCTGTTGATCAGAACTTAGTATCAGATCAGCAATTAGAGGATGTTGAAGCCTCCATTGCTACTCATACAGTTGTCTTATCAGAAGATACTGATTCTTTAAGTTCTGATGCTGCAAATGTTGGAGATACTGGTGAAGCTGCTACAACTGTAGATGCTGATGCAGCAGGTCCTTCAGGACATACTCCTCCACTGACTCTTTCTAAGTCTGAACTGTTAAAGGAGTTTGTTATCAGGGATACACCAGTACCTTGGAGTGAAACTCCTGCAGGTCAGGAGTGGACTAAGGAATGGAACTCAGTTTCATGTGTTCCAAATGCTTTACATCTTGCTGAGCACTTGACTAAAGCTGATGAAATGTTAAATTCTGATGATTTTAAAACCCAGCTTAGAGTCACTGCATTGAGTACTAAACATCTACAAGGTCTTCATTCCAATACTCATGCAGAGCTACACAAGATTCAGGAGAACTTTATTAAACAGGAACAAGTTTGGAAACTTGATAAGAAAAAGTTCTTCCAACCTACCATTGACAGGGTTGCTTATATTGAGAAAACTCAAGAGAAGCAACAAGCTCAGATTGATCAAATTCTGACAAATCAAGCTTCTCAGCAATCGCAACTTACTGAAATCCAGACCTCAGTGGAATTACTTATCTCTCTTTTATTACCTGCTGATGCCAAAAAGGGGGAGAAGGTAATTAAGTCCAAATGCAAGACCAACAAGCCATATGCAAGGAAAGGATGATGGAAAAGATGACCAAGGAAACTCTGGAATGGGTAGTGGTCATAGTCAAGGTAGAAGGTTTACATCAAGACAAGCTAGTCACAGAACAAGTTCTGATACTGGGAAAAGAATAAGTTCTGCTGCTGGTAAAAGGATAAGTTCTGATGAACTTCTAGATCTTGATGAGGAAATGTCAAGACAGTTATTTCTTCAAGAAAATCCAGGGATGGACTTGGAAAGTTTAAGGGAAGAAGAAGCCAGACTTAAATCAGAGAAAGTCACATCTAAATCTGAAGCTTCTGGTAAAAAGTTACTTCCAAAACCTAAAGGCATTGTGATCAAAGAAAGGATACATACTGAAGAAACTTTGGCTAGATCACAACCACAGATAGATCCAAGATCTAAGGGTAAAGAAAAGGTTGGTGAACCTATCAAGCCTTATGTACCTCCTGAGGAAGAAGAAATTACTGTTGGAAAAGATAATCTTGCTCTGACTTCAAGGAAAGTTCTTAAAACAACCTCTGACATGGCTCAAGTTGTTCAGAGTCAAGAAATTGTAAGTTCTGATATTCAAAAGAAGCAAGTAACCTCTGACAGTGCTCAAGTTAACTTGATATCAGAAAATAAATCTAAAACACTCCTACCAGGATTCACTAAAGCAAAACAGACTCAACCTTTGAAGACTATTTCAAGTGGTTTTGAAGCAAGAGTAGTTACTGGAAAGGAAGCTAGAGATAAAACTGGATTGGGAAGTGCTGATGAAAGAAGAGTACACAACACTACCGATGATCCAACTTCCTTGAGTGAACCAGGTATTGGAGCAACTCCTGAAAGATTGAATCAACTAGAATCTGTACAGATGGTTTACCATACCTACTTGAAAGAATACATCATGTTGTATTTCATGACAGATGGTAGGGTTTATCATATAAGACAAAATGCCATTCCGTTGAAGTATTTTGAAGAATTGGAGCATGTATTGTTCTTACTTCAAGTGGATGACAGAATAACAGAGACTGCTGCAAACTACTTAAAGGAACAGATTCAGAGACAGAAAAGACTTTATTCTGTTAAGTCTGACAGCAGATATGTTCCAAAGTACAGAAATCACAATGGTGATATTGTTGATATGAAGCCTAATACTGCACAGATCAGAACATATCTTGGTATTAAGGGGCTTGAATTCAATCTAGAGTCTAATAAAGCTTATGTTATAAGACTAGATCGGGAGTTGGGAAAAGCAAAGATTAATGATCTCAGAGCTGCGATATTTCAAACTGGTGAAGATACTGCAGAGTTTAAAGATGTTAAACGGAGAATGATTGATGAACTCAGATATGCTGAGAAATGTTTGTTGAAGAATTATCTCAGAACAACTCCTGACATCAGAGAGATCAGAAAATGATGAAGCCAAGTCGAAGATCTACAACTGCTTAAATTCTGATATTTATACAGATTGAAGTTGTTATCAGAAGTTGAATTGGTAAAAACTTTAAGGACTGTAAGTTGTAGTTATCTTGTCTATTTCTCATGCATTTGTACTTAATGTTTTTGACATCATCAAATATCTGTTAAACTTGTATATTTTGTTAATTTACAAGTTGGGGGAGATTGTTAGATATATTTGATAATGTCATGGCTAATATGTTTTATGTTTAGATTTCAGATCTTATTTGAACAGAACAAATCAGTACTTAACTGATCAGTACTTATACTGGAAGTCAGAACTTAAGGGATATCAGTACTTATGTCGTCAGGAGATAGATATCAGAACTTAAGTGCTGAAGGACGATCAGATAAGGACAGTAGCTGATTAAAGTTAAGAAGATCAAGATAAACATAAGAAGAGATATGCATGAAGAAGGAATTCCGTGAAGAATGGAATACTTGGAATAGAAGATATCTGATTGATATATTTTAGGAAGCAGAATTATATTCCATATCAATTAGCGAATATCTTGTAACTGTGTACTATATAAACACAGGAATAGAGTTTACACTAGATGTGTTATCATTATCGAGAATATTATTCATTATAACTCTAGTAGCTCTCGTGATATTTTGTTCATCACTGAGAGATAACAGTTCCAGATTGTAACAGAGTTTATTGTTTTAATAAAGTTTGTTTTCTGTTACATAAGTTCTTGAAGTTTGATTTGATTGTAATAAACACTGTATTCACCCCCTCTACAGTGAAAGTGTGACCTAACAATTTGAATCCTTCACCTGGTACACTCTACCATACAGCTTCAGTCCATTCAACAGCTTTTGGAATCTATTGAATGTGTCATTTAAAGATTCATTCTCTTCAAAATGAAAGTACTCATACTGTTGAATGAGAAGCTGCATTTTGTTCTCTTTTACTTGTTCTGTACCTTCACACAGCAGCTGAACTGTGTCCCAAACCTCTTTGGCAGTTGAACAATTTATCACATTATCAAACATATCCTTGTCAAGACCATTAAACAAAATGTTCATAGCCTTCTTATCCTTGTGGACTTCTTCTGTGTCTTCCATTGTCCATTCTGCTCTAGGTTTTGGAATGGATTGACCAACAGCAATTGTGGCCGTAGCAACTGTGGCTACTTTGTGGGGAATGTGAGGACCATTCTCAATGCAGTTTACATAACCTTCATCTTGGGAGAGTAGATGAAGGTGCATTTTCACCTTCCAGTGGTGATAACTGTCTTTGTCAAGAACTGGGATCTTTACTTCAATATCCTTCTTACTCATCTTTGTTAGATTCCAAGATCTTTAAACTCTTTGTGTGTCAAGAGCTTGCTCTGATACCAATTGTTATTCCTAGAGGACTAACAATGAGATTTACAGAAGGGGGGTTGAATGTAAATCTCAAAACTTTTTCAAGTTTTGAGAAGTTTATTAAAGCAGTATGTTCTAGATGAACAAGTGTATGAATTGCTTTGAGCTAATGCAGACAGATATATATTCAAACATAAAATGTAAAGAACACAACAAACTTTAAAAACTTTTCTGGTGGATTTGTTGTTCCACCAGAGATGGTATATTAGAAAATCTGTGTTCAACAATGTTGATCACAGCTGCATCCTAGTACAAACTAGATGAATTTTCTCTCAAGATATTTCTTAACAGCTCTGGAAAAATCTCTCTAATTACTAGCTTCTTCTTGGTTTATATATTACCAAGTGTACAAGTGAAAAACAATATAAAATTACAATAGTAAAATAAGTTCTTCACTTGCTTCTTTTCCTGTTCAATCAAGTACTTTGTTGACTATTGCATCTTTGTACTAAAGAAGAACGGCTGCTTTTTCTGTTGATCCTGAAATTCGGCTACCACATCTCAGTTTTCTCTGACAACCCATGTGCCTCTGTTTGTAGGTACAACTACCACTTATCAACGGCTAATTAGCAGAACATCCGTTGAAGCTTTCATCCGTTGATGACTTCATCCGTTGAAGGATGTTATCCGTTGAAGCTTTCATCCGTTGATGCTCTCATCCGTTGAAGGATGTTATCCATTGAAGCTTTTAGAGACATCCGTTGAAGCTTAGCTTCTCATCCATTGAAGGTCTTTAAGTCATCCGTTGATACCACTTCATTTATACAAAATTACAAGGCATGAAATATTTACAATTGGCCTTCCTATCTGCATATCATCTAGTAGTCAACATGACTCATAGTTTCTCTCAACTTCTAAGAATTACATTTTAAATACAGAGACTGAAATATGCTACAATACTAGACTTATTTCTAAGTAAAGCTACACCATCAACGGATAGCCAAAGTGGTCTTATCCGTTGAGGCTACAGACACTAAATTTATACTTAAGTGTTTTGTTAAACATATCATCAAACTAATGCACATATATTCCTAACAGATATTCTAAGCAGTGAATTCATATTATCCGGATAGTCGCGATATGCTGAGAAGTATCCCTCACGATGTAGAATAAATGTGATTAATTAATCATATTTAATAAATTAGAGAATTTATATAAATAATGATAAAATAGTTTTATTATTATTTATTTCTACTACCGGCTTAATATTGAACCTACAAGGTCACACCATAAAAAGAGAATGATTTAATGGTGGAGGAATTAATTAATAATGGCTAATAATTATTTATTTATGAAATAAATAATTAATTGGCAAATTTAATAATTGATTAAATGAGATTTAATTGATTATAAATTAATTAAGAAAAGTTCTTAATATTATTAATTAAGGATTTAATTTTTGGAAATTAAATCAAGAGAGAGAATTATTTCTAATGTGTTTAGAAAAAGGATTAATAATCAAAAGGTGTTTTAATTATTAATGAGAATAATAAATGGGATAATAATAATATTATTTATGGGAAAATTTCAGCTGAAAATTTTGCCTATAAATACACTATTATAGACCCTATTTTATTCTAACCCACATCAAACCCGAAAACCCAAAAAGTTTGGAAAAACCAATTCTCTCCACCTTCTTCCTCCTCCTTAACATCGTTTTCTTGGTGGATACCGGTGGAGTGCTTCACACTTGAGGAGCAACTGCTAAGGATCTCTGATCGTTGTCTCCGAATTATTTTAAAAGGTTAGATTCGATCCCTCGAATTTTTATTCACGATTTATATGCTTTTATTTGGATTTTGTATGTGTAAAAGTGTTTTTCCATGCCCCGCTGCGTTAAAAATCCAACAATGGCATCAGAGCATAGGTTGTATGCATATAGATCTGTGGTAAAAATTTCAGAATTTTATGTGCTTGTATGAATTAATTATGATTTTTACAAGTTATTTCATGGATTAATTTTGTCTGATGAGAAATCGTTTCTCAGAATAATTTTGAATGTTGATCTGGGTTCTACAAGTGCTGTAGATCGTCTGGGTATTTTTTTCATAATTTTATGATGTATAGATTTTTTATTATGAATTTTTGAAGTTGTTTCAATTAAATTCGTAATTAAATAAATCATATATATATATTATTATTTGTTAGTATGTATATATATATATCTGTACATCTGAACATCTCTGTTGCTTGTCTGCTTTTGCTGTACTGCTGCTGCACGGTTAAAGGACAGAGAAGGACAGGCACGGAAATCGAGGAAAGATGTCCACTGCTGAAAAAAAATAGGGGTGTAACGCATTCCTGGAATGCGTTACACACCTGTGGCGCATTCACGGAATGCTTTACACCCTTAAATGGCTGAAAAGGGGTGTAACGCATCACCGGAATGCGTTACAGGTACTGTAACGCGTTCCTGTAATGCGTTACAGTCCTTCTGTTGATTTTAAAATTGATTTTCTGGGAGTTTCGTAACTCCGTTTTAGGCGTGCAATATACCGTTGGATTCGTTTTTCCGAGACGGATCTAATGGAATGATCTATTTTAGTTTATATAAAAGTTTTGAACTGTTTATATTCCATGAAGTGTTTTAAAGCTATTTTTGATCGTTTGAATTGATTTTAAATGCTTCATGTGATACATAGAGATGTATAATGCTTAGACTAATGTGCTAGATGATGTAACATGCCTACCTTGATGTTTATTCATGTTGATATATGTGATATATGCTTAGTTTATCATGCGATGATAGATTTAGGTGAACTTAAATAAACAAGGCGTTTGTTAGACAACCTAGTATAGTGAAATTGTTTCATAACCTTAATAATAATATTATGAATATAATCATGAGATTCTTGTGTTTATGAAACACGTAATTGAATATGAATTTTCGATATGAGAGAAAGGATGATTCTGTCAACAACAGATTTCTATCTGTAAGAAAGGGTTATTAAGTGACGCCTCTTGACAATGCTCCACCCGATCTGGGAACCATCTGATTATTGATTATTGATTTGAAATATTTAATTTAAAAGGAAGAATTTCTTAATAATATGATTATGATTGTAACGTAATATAATCCCTCTAAAATTAAATAATATCAAGTAGTAATTGGCCAATGATACAACGGGCTTGTGTCGGTCATAGCCTTCCAACATGGAAGAATGTAGTTCTTATTTTTGAATCATTGTCGTTTCGTGCCACAGCCGGGGGCTTTGATTTCGAAATAAGAAATACTTGTCTATTACATAGAGATGTGTACATTGAATAAGAATCTAAAGGTCCTTACGTGCCACAGCCGTGGGCCTTTGGGGACTGATTCAATTGTACGGAATGTTGGGTTAGACTTGACTTAGAATATTGAGTTTGTCGTGCCACAGCCGTGACTCAATTATTCAATAGGCTAAAGTTTGATTAAGGAATAACATTAGATGTAATTGACAAGAGTTGTCTTCCTATTGAACATTACATGGCGTTTCGTGCCACAGCCGGGGTTGTGTAATGGAATGTAGGATCCCTATTCCCACTAGCATTATGAATGCTTAATTTTTCATGTAGGGGGTTGAATAAATTAGGTAAACTAGTGGGAGCCACTTATGAATAAAGACCCGATTCATATAGTGTTTGGAAATGAAATCGAATATTTGCTAAGTGTTGTTATGTGTTTATCATTTACAGATTTACTTTGTACGTTATGTCTTCTGTACTATCACTCAGGAGCATACAAGATGCTCACAAATTGACTGGTCCTAATTATGCTGACTGGCTTCGAAACTTGAGAATTGTTCTCAGGATTGAGAAGCTGGAATACGTGATTGACTCACCTAAGCCTACTGAACCTGCTAGATGATGCACATAATGATGAACATGTTGTGTATCGTAAGTGGATAGATGATGCAAATGTTGCTCAATGCATCATGCTAGCTTCCATGAACATTGAGCTACAGAAGCAGCATGAGCATATGGATGGTCACACTATCCTCATGCATCTACAAGAGTTGTATGATGTGGTGGGGAGGACAGCACGATATGAGATATCGAAGGAGTTGTTCGGGTGTAGGATGTCTGAGGGATCATCTATGAATGACCATGTACTTAAGATGATCAATTTGATTGAACGTCTTGGACAACTTGGTTTTGCCATGGATGGGGAGTTGAGCCAAGACTTGGTCTTGCAATCACTTCCGAGTTCGTTCTCGCAGTTTGTTGTGAACTTTCACATGAATAAGTTGGATGTCAGCCTGCCTGAACTCCACAACATGTTGAAGACTGCAGAATCGAATTTTCCCCCTAAGAAGAGTTTTGTTCTTCTAATTGGTGAAGGTTCCAATCCTAAGAAAAGGAAGAGGAATTCTTTCAAGAAGAAGAAAGTAGGTGAGAAAATGCCGGTTCCACCAATAGCTGAAGACTCCAAGAGCAAAGTTGTTTGCTTTCACTGTAACAAGGTGGGGCACTGGAAGAGGGACTGCAAGGTTTACCTTGCAGAATTGAAGAAGAAGAAGGGTAGTGAGACTACCACTTCTGATTCAGGTATGTTCATGATAGAAGTGAATATGTCATTAAGCCAAATTTCTACTTGGGTATTAGATACCGCCTATGATTCTGACATCTGTAATTTGTTGCAGGGACCAAGGAGAAGTAGGACTCTTGAGGAAGAAGAGGTGATTCTACTGATGGAAATGGAGCAAAAGTTGTTGCTGAAGATGTAGAATCATTTCATTTACATATGCCTATGGGCAAGACTATTGTTTTAAATAATTGTTATTTTGTTCCCTCGATTATGAGGAATATTATTTCCATGTTAGACTTGGCTGGATTTTCATTTATTATTGAGAATAATGAATGTTCTATTCTTGGAGATAATATTCTTTATGGACGTGGTGCTTTAAATAATGGTCTGTATATATGTGACATAATTTACTTCAGATTGAACAAACTAATAAAAGAAAAGGGATGATGAAAATCTCACTTTATAGTGGCATTGTAGTCTCCATTTAGTAGACATGGAGAGAGGACTGCAAATTTGCTAGGAATGGTACACACAGATGTATGTGGACCAATGTCTACGCAAGCCATTGGTGGATTTTCATACTTCATTACTTTCATAGATGATAGATCTGGATTCGGATATGTGTTTGATGAAACACAAGTCTGAGGCCTTTGAAAGGTTCAAAGAATATAAGTATGAAGTGGAGAAACAACCAAACATAGTATTATAACTCTTCGATTAGATCGAGGTGGTGAATACTTGAATGGAGTGTTTCTAGATTATCTCAAAGTAAATTGTATAGTCTCTCAGTGGACGCCTCCAGATTGGTATCTGAAAGGAGAAATCGAACTTTGTTAGACATAGTTCGGTCCATGATGAGCTATACAAATCTTCCAGTATTCCTATGGGGTTATGCATTGGAAACCTCAGCATATTTACTGAATAAGGTGCTTTCCAAATCTGTTCCTCAAACTCCGTATGAGATATGGAAAGAAAGGAAACCGAGTCTTAAACACGTTAAGATTTGGGGATGTCCAGCTTATGTCAAGAAAGTTGACCCAGATAAGCTGGAATCTCGATCCGTAAAATGTAGTTTTGTGGGATATGTTAAAGAGATTTTAGGGTATTACTTTTACACCGATCATCGGGTGTTTGTATCCAGACATGCTACCTTCTTGGAAAAGGAGTTTATCCTTGAAGGAAACAGTGGGAGCAAAATTGAACTTGATGAAGTTCAAGAAGCACAAACTACTACGGATCAAGTGGAAACACCTGTTCTGACTGAACAAACTTTTGTGGAACAGCCCATTCGTAGGTCAGGGAGAGTGTCTCGCCAACCTGAGAGGTAATATGGCCTTGTCATTGAGAATGACAATGAGTTGTCGATCATTGATGATGACGACCCTGTAACCTATAATGAGGCTATGAGTAGTGTTGACTCAGAGAAATGGCATAGTGCCATGAAATCCAGAATGGAATCTATGTATACGGTATACAAAAGATAGATTATAGCAGATGGCCAGGTGGAGACCTATAAGGCCAGGCTTGTGGAAAAAGCATTCAAACAAAGGCAATGGATTGACTTTGATGAAACTTTTTACCTGTAGCCCTGTTAAAATCAGTTCGGATTTTGCTTGCAAATGCTGCTTACTACGACTATGAAATCTGGCAGATGGCCAGATGGTTTTCTTTCCAAGGGAAATGAAAACCTAGTGTGTAAGCTGCTGCGAACCATATGTGGTTTAAAGCAAGCTTCTCGAAAGATGGAACATTCGTTTTGATGAGACAGTCAAAGAGTTTGATTTTATCAAAAACGCAGATGAACCATGCGTCTACAAAAGGGTTAGTGGGAGTGCGGTAACATTTCTTGTATTGTATTGAATTAGAGTTGACACACATAACAACATAGCAGACCCACTCACAAAGCTACTTTATGAAAGTCACTTTGATCGTCATAAAGACAAGATGGGTATTAGATACCAGAGTGATTGGCTTTAGTACAAGTGGGAGATTGAAAGGAATATGTCCTAAGTCCAATAATGTATTAGGATTTAAGAATAACTTTTATGTAATCTGTTTTGATTTCATTGATATTAATAAAGACTTATTTTGTTTTTATTACGGGTTTTATCTATTTAAGTGTTTAAATAAGATATACCATAGTTTAGAGTAAAGCTTTTTATGGATTATGATGAGATCATAATAGTGAGACCTAAAAAGATGATAACTCTAAACTTAAATAGTTCCTGGTCATAGGATTACTAACTGGTAATTAATAATCCGCAAAGATCGGTACATACTATGCTTGCTTCATTATGAAGGATGTCTGTTCTCATAGACATTTGTGTGGTGACACTATAGCTAGTATGTAGGTGCTTATTATAGAATAAGTTCACTGAACATGACTCGCACAGCTGAACAACTGATGGAGTTCACTCACGTGTCAGCAGTTGTTCACATAGTGATAGTTGTATAAGTATCCTTAGACTTGAGGTCATCATAGTCATCTTGTGTACACTGAACTATGCTTTGGTTTAGTTCTTAGTCTCCAGGGACAATTATTAGGGCTCTTCTGGGTATAGGAATTTGTACACGAAGATAGTGTATGATCAATAAAGGATCTACCCCTTCCAGTGAAGGAAGCGAATGTTCAAGGCTGATCCACTTATGCTAGTTCAGGAATCTCTGGCCAGAGTGAATGAAATTAGAAGGGAGTTTCTAATTTGCATAGAACTAAGCATAGTAAATGGTAAGCAAGTGATTAAATTAGATAGGCTTGACACGAGATCCATGCCTTGTATTTAATCTGGACATTGTAGGGTAGAAGGAGTTTATTGTACGGTAATTATTCACTGAATAGGTTCTTGATATTCTAAGCAGTGAATTCATATTATCCGGATAGTCGCGATATGCTGAGAAGTATCCCTCACGATGTAGAATAAATGTGATTAATTAATCATATTTAATAAATTAGAGAATTTATATAAATAATGATAAAATAGTTTTATTATTATTTATTTCTACTACCGGCTTAATATTGAACCTACAGGGTCACACCATAAAAAGAGAATGATTTAATGGTGGAGGAATTAATTAATAATGGCTAATAATTATTTATTTATGAAATAAATAATTAATTGGCAAATTTAATAATTGATTAAATGAGATTTAATTGATTATAAATTAATTAAGAAAAGTTCTTAATATTATTAATTAAGGATTTAATTTTTGGAAATTAAATCAAGAGAGAGAATTATTTCTAAAGTGTTTAGAAAAAGGATTAATAATCAAAAGGTGTTTTAATTATTAATGAGAATAATAAATGGGATAATAATAATACTATTTATGGGAAAATTTCAGCTGAAAATTTTGCCTATAAATACACTATTATAGACCCTATTTTATTCCAACCCACATCAAACCCGAAAACCCAAAAAGTTTGGAAAACCCAATTCTCTCCACCTTCTTCCTCTTCCTTAACATCGTTTTCTTGGTGGATACCGGTGGAGTGCTTCACACTTGAGGAGCAACTGCTAAGGATCTCTGATCGTTGTCTCCGAATTATTTTAAAAGGTTAGATTCGATCCCTCGAATTTTTATTCACGATTTATATGCTTTTATTTGGATTTTGTATGTGTAAAAATGTTTTTCCATGCCCAACTGCGTTAAAAATCCAACAATGGCATCAGAGCATAGGTTGTATGCATATAGATCTGTGGTAAAAATTTCAGAATTTTATGTGCTTGTATGAATTAATTATGATTTTTACAAGTTATTTCATGGATTAATTTTTTCTGATGAGAAATCGTTTCTCAGAATCATTTTGAATGTTGATCTGGGTTCTACAAGTGATGTAGATCGTCTGGGTATTTTTTTCATAATTTTATGATGTATAGATTTTTTATTATGAATTTTTGAAGTTGTTTCAATTAAATTCGTAATTAAATAAATCATATATATATATATATTATTATTATTTGTTAGTATGTATATATATATATCTGTACATCTGCACATCTCTGTGGCTTGTCTGCTTTTGCTGTACTGCTGCTGCACGGTTAAAGGACAGAGAAGGACAGGCACGGAAATCGAGGAAAGCTGTCCACTGCTGAAAAAAAAATAGGGGTGTAACGCATTCCTGGAATGCGTTACACACCTGTGGCGCATTTACGGAATGCGTTACACCCTTTAATGGCTGAAAAGGGGTGTAACGCATCACCGGAATGCGTTACAGGTACTGTAACGCGTTCCTGTAATGCGTTACAGCCCTTCTGTTGATTTTAAAATTGATTTTCTGGGAGTTTGGTAACTCCGTTTTAGGCGTGCAATATACCGTTGGATTCGTTTTTCCGAGACGGATCTAATGGTGTGATCAATTTTAGTTTATATAAAAGTTTTGAACTGTTTATATTCCATGAAGTGTTTTAAAGCTGTTTTTGATCGTTTGAATTGATTTTAAATGCTTCATGTGATACATAGAGATGTATAATGCTTAGACTAATGTGCTAGATGATGTAACATGCCTACCTTGATGTTTATTCATGTTGATATATATGATATATGCTTAGTTTATCATGCGATGATAGATTTAGGTGAACTTAAATAAACATAAGGCGTTTGTTAGACAACCTAGTATAGTGAAATTGTTTCATAACCTTAATAATAATATTATGAATACAATCATGAGATTCTTGTGTTTATGAAACACGTAATTGAATATGAATTTTGGATATGAGAGAAAGGATGATTCTGTCAACAACAGATTTCTATCTGTAAGAAAGGGTTATTAAGTGACGCCTCTTGACAATGCTCCACCCGATCTGGGAATCATCTGATTATTGATTATTGATTTGAAATATTTAATTTAAAAGGAAGAATTTCTTTATAATATGATTATGATTGTAACGTAATATAATCCCTCTAAAATTAAATAATATCAAGTAGTAATTGGCCAATGATACAACGGGCTTGTGTCGGTCATAGCCTTCCAACATGGAAGAAAGTAGTTCTTATTTTTGAATCATTATCGTTTCGTGCCACAGCCGGGGGCTTTGATTTCGAAATAAGAAATACTTGTCTATTACATAGAGATGTGTACATTGAATAAGAATCTAAAGGTCGTTACGTGCCACAGCCGTGGGCTTTTGGGGACTGATTCAATTGTACGGAATGTTGGGTTAGACTTGACTTAGAATATTGAGTTTGTCGTGCCACAGCCGTGACTCAATTATTCAATAGGCTAAAGTTTGATTAAGGAATAACATTAGATGTAATTGACAAGAGTTGTCTGCCTATTGAACATTACATGGCGTTTCGTGCCACAGCCGGGGTTGTGTAATGGAATGTAGGATCCCTATTCCCACTAGCATTATGAATGCTTAATTTTTCACGTAGGGGGTTGAATAAATTAGGTAAACTAGTGGGAGCCACTTATGAATAAAGACCCGATTCATATAGTGTTTTGAAATGAAATCCAATATTTGCTAAGTGTTGTTATGTGTTTATCATTTATAGATTTACTTTGTACGTTATGTCTTCTGCACTATCACTCAGGAGCATACAAGATGCTCACAAATTGACTGGTCCTAATTATGCTGACTGGCTTCGAAACTTGAGAATTGTTCTCAGGATTGAGAAGGTGGAATACGTGATTGACTCACCTAAGCCTACTGAACCTGCTAGATGATACACATAATGATGAATATGTTGTGTATCGTAAGTGGATAGATGATGCAAATGTTGCTCAATGCATCATGCTAGCTTCCATGAACATTGAGCTACAGAAGCAACATGAGCATATGGATGCTCACACTATCCTCATGCATCTACAAGAGTTGTATGATGTGGCGGGGAGGACAGCTCGATATGAGATATCGAAGGAGCTGTTCGGGTGTAGGATGTCTGAGGGATCATCTATGAATGACCATGTACTTAAGATGATCAATTTGATTGAACGTCTTGGACAACTTGGTTTTGCCATGGATGGGGAGCTGAGCCAAGACTTGGTCTTGCAATCGCTTCCGAGTTAGTTCTCGCAGTTTGTTGTGAACTTTCACATGAATAAGTTGGATGTCAGCCTGCCTGAACTCCACAACATGTTGAAGACTGCGGAATCGAATTTTCCCCCTAAGAAGAGTTTTGTTCTTCTAATTGGTGAAGGTTCCAATCCTAAGAAAAGGAAGAGGAATTCTTCCAAGAAGAAGAAAGTAGGTGAGAAAATGCCGGTTCCACCAATAGTTGAAGACCCCAAGAGCAAAGTTGTTTGCTTTCACTGTAACAAGGTGGGGCACTGGAAGAGGAACTGCAAGGTTTACCTTGCAGAATTGAAGAAGAAGAAGGGTAGTGAGACTACCGCTTCTGATTCAGGTATGTTCATGATAGAAGTGAATATGTCATTAAGCCAAATTTCTACTTGGGTATTAGATACCACCTATGGTTCTGACATCTACAATTTGTTGCAGGGACCAAGGAGAAGTAGGACTCTTGAGGAAGAAGAGGTGATTCTACTGATGGAAATGGAGCAAGAGTTGCTGCTGAAGATGTAGAATCATTTCATTTACATATGCCTATGGGCAAGACTATTGTTTTAAATAATTGTTATTTTGTTCCCTCGATTGTGAGGAATATTATTCCCATGTTAGACTTGGCTGGATTTTCATTTATTATTGAGAATAATGAATGTTCTATTCTTAGAGATAATATTCTTTATGGACGTGGTGCTTTAAATAATGGTCTGTATATATGTGACATAATTTACTTCAGATTGAACAAACTAATAAAAGAAAAGGGATGATAAAAATCTCACTTTATAGTGACATTGTAGTCTCCATTTAGTAGACATGGAGAGAGGACTGCAAATTTGCTAGGAATGGTACACACAGATGTATGTGGACCAATGTCTACGCAAGCCATTGGTGGATTTTCATACTTCATTACTTTCATAGATGATAGATCTGGATTCGGATATGTGTTTGATGAAACACAAGTCTGAGGCCTTTGAAAGGTTCAAAGAATATAAGTATGAAGTGGAGAAACAACCAAACATAGTATTATAACTCTTCGATTAGATCGAGGTGGTGAATACTTGAATGGAGTGTTTCTAGATTATCTCAAAGTAAATTGTATAGTCTCTCAGTGGACGCCTCCAGATTGGTATCTGAAAGGAGAAATCGAACTTTGTTAGACATAGTTCGGTCCATGATGAGCTATGCAAATCTTCCAGTATTCCTATGGGGTTATGCATTGGAAACCTCAGCATATTTACTGAATAAGGTGCTTTCCAAATCTGTTCCTCTAACTCCGTATGAGATATGGAAAGAAAGGAAACCGAGTCTTAAACACGTTAAGATTTGGGGATGTCCAGCTTATGTCAAGAAAGTTGACCCAGATAAGCTGGAATCTCGATCCGTAAAATGTAGTTTTGTGGGATATCCTAAAGAGATTTTAGGGTATTACTTTTACACCGATCATCGGGTCTTTGTATCCAGACATGCTACCTTCTTGGAAAAGGAGTTTATCCTTGAAGGAAACAGTGGGAGCAAAATTGAACTTGATGAAGTTCAAGAAGCACAAACTACTACGGATCAAGTGGAAACACCTGTTCTGACTGAACAAACTTTTGTGGAACAGCCCATTCGTAGGTCAGGGAGAGTGTCTCGCCAACCTGAGAGGTAATATGGCCTTGTCATTGAGAATGACAATGAGTTGTCGATCATTGATGATGACGACCCTGTAACCTATAATGAGGCTATGAGTAGTGTTGACTCAGAGAAATGGCATAGTGCCATAAAATCCAGAATGGAATCTATGTATACGGTATACAAAAGATAGATTATAGCAGATGGCCAGGTGGAGACCTATAAGGCCAGGCTTATGGCAAAAGGATTCAAACAAAGGCAATGGATTGACTTTGATGAAACTTTTTACCTGTAGCCCTGTTAAAATCAGTTCGGATTTTGCTTGCAAATGCTGCTTACTACGACTATGAAATCTGGCAGATGGCCAGATGGTTTTCTTTCCAAGGGAAATGAAAACCTAGTGTGTAAGCTGCTGCGAACCATATGTGGTTTAAAGCAAGCTTCTCGAAAGATGGAACATTCGTTTTGATGAGACAATCAAAGAGTTTGATTTTATCAAAAACGCAGATGAACCATGCGTCTACAAATGGGTTAGTGGGAGCGCGGTAACATTTCTTGTATTGTATTGAATTAGAGTTGACACACATAACAACATAGCAGACCCACTCACAAAACTACTTTATGAAAGTCACTTTGATCGTCATAAAGACAAGATGGGTATTAGATACTAGAGTGATTGGCTTTAGTACAAGTGGGAGATTGAAAGGAATATGTCCTAAGTCCAATCATGTATTAGGATTTAGGAATAACTTTTATGTAATCTGTTTTGATTTCATTGATATTAATAAAGACTTATTTTGTTTTTATTACGGGTTTTATCTATTTAAGTGTTTAAATAAGATATACCATAGTTTAGAGTAAAGCTTTTTATGGATTATGATGAGATCATAATAGTGAGACCTAAAAAGATGATAACTCTAAACTTAAATAGTTCCTGGTCATAGGATTACTAACTGGTAATTAATAATCTACAAAGATCGGTACATACTATGCTTGCTTCATTATGAAGGATGTCTGTTCTCATAGACATTTATGTGGTGACACTATAGCTAGTATGTAGGTGCTTATTATAGAATAAGTTCACTGAACATGACTCGCACAGCTGAACAACTGATGGAGTTCACTCACGTGTCAGCAGTTGTTCATATAGTGATAGTTGTACAAGTATCCTTAGACTTGAGGTCATCATAGTCATCTTGTGTACACTGAACTATGCTTTGGTTTAGTTCTTAGTCTCCAGGGACAATTATTAGGGCTCTTCTGGGTATAGGAATTTGTACACGAAGATAGTATATGATCAATAAAGGATCTACCCCTTCCAGTGAAGGAAGCGAATGTTCAAGGCTGATCCACTTATGCTAGTTCAGGAATCTCTGGCCAGAGTGAATGAAATTAGAAAGGAGTTTCTAATTTGCATAGAACTAAGCATAGTAAATGGTAAGAAAGTGATTAAATTAGATAGGCTTGACACGAGATCCATGCCTTGTATTTAATCTGGACATTGTAGGGTAGAAGGAGTTTATTGTACGGTAACTATTCACTGAATAGGTTCTTGATATTCTAAGCAGTGAATTCATATTATCCGGATAGTCGCGATATGCTGAGAAGTATCCCTCACGATATAGAATAAATGTGATTAATTAATCATATTTAATAAATTAGAGAATTTATATAAATAATGATAAAATAGTTTTATTATTATTTATTTCTACTACCGGCTTAATATTGAACCTACAGGGTCACACCATAAAAAGAGAATGATTTAATGGTGGAGGAATTAATTAATAATGGCTAATAATTATTTATTTATGAAATAAATAATTAATTGAAAAATTTAATAATTGATTAAATGAGATTTAATTGATTATAAATTAATTAAGAAAAGTTCTTAATATTATTAATTAAGGATTTAATTTTTGGAAATTAAATCAAAAGAGAGAATTATTTCTAAAGTGTTTAGAAAAAGGATTAATAATCAAAAGGTGTTTTAATTATTAATGAGAATAATAAATGGGATAATAATAATATTATTTAAGGGAAAATTTCAGCTGAAAATTTTGCCTATAAATACACTATTATAGACCCTATTTTATTCCAACCCACATCAAACCCGAAAACCCAAAAAGTTTGGAAAACCCAATTCTCTCCACCTTCTTCCTCCTCCTTAACATCGTTTTCTTGGTGGATACCGGTGGAGTGCTTCACACTTGAGGAGCAACTGCTAAGGATCTCTGATCGTTTCTCCGAATTATTTTAAAAGGTTAGATTCGATCCCTCGAATTTTTATTCACGATTTATATGCTTTTATTTGGATTTTGTATGTGTAAAAGTGTTTTGCCATGCCCCGCTGCGTTAAAAATCCAACACCAGCTTCCATACCTTGTTCCTCTCCAATTGGTTTAGCTCCTCTTGTATAGCTAAAACCCAATCAGGGTCCAACAGAGCTTTTTCTACCTTTTTAGACTCTTCCTTAGATAGAGAGCTGTTATACAGACATTCATCTTGAGTTGCTTTCCTTGTTTGCACTCTTGAGGATATATCACCAATTATCAGTTCAAATGGGTGATCTCTAGTCCATTTTCTCTCTTGAGGAAGATTAGCTCTAGATGAAGAGGCCTCATTGTTGTCTTGATGAGTGACTGAGTTTTGATTAGAATAAACTCCCCCCGAGTTTGTGTATCTTTGATTTGAAGAGGGAGTTCTTTCTATAAGTGATATGTTTTGACTGTCAGCTTCTCTCATTGTTCCGACGGATGATGCACTTTGTATCCCGACGGATGAAGCTGATCGTCTTCCGACGGATGATGCATCTTGTACCTCGACTGATGCTGAATTTTGTGCATCATTGGAGATAGCCTTTTCTGCATTATCATTAGCCACTATTTTTTGATCACTATCATCATCACTTTCATCACAGTTTATCTTAACATTTTCAAATATGAGGCTATCATGGAAACCTTCATCTTTTAGTCCTTCAATCTTCTTATCTTCAAACACAACATGCACAGATTCCATGACAATGCTTGTTCTAAGATTGTAGACTCTAAATGCTTTTCCAACAGCATATCCAACAAAAATTCCTTTATCTACTTTAGCATCAAACTTTCCGTGTTGTTCAGTTTGATTCCTTAGAATGTAACATTTGCATCCAAAGACATGAAGAAAATTTAGAGTTGGTTTCCTATTATTGAACAATTGGTAGGGTGTCATGCATTTTGCTTGATTGACCAAGGAAATATTCTGAGTATAGCATGCAGTATTCACAGCTTTAGCCCAAAAATATGTTGGTAGCTTTAACTCTTCTAGCATTGTCCTTGCAGCTTCAATAAGAGATCTGTTTTTCCTTTCCACCACTCCATTTTGTTGTGGAGTTCTAGCTGCAGAAAACTCATGCATGATCCCTTTATCTTCACAAAATGATCTCATCACAGAATTCTTGAACTTAGTTCCATTGTCACTCCTGATTCTTCTAACTTTGAAATCAGGATGATTGTTGACATGCCTTATGTGATTGATGATGATTTTACTAGCTTCATCTTTGGATTTTAGAAAATATGTCCAAGAGAACTTTGAGAAATCATCTACAATTACAAGGAAATATATTTTCCTTGAGATTGACAATACATTGACTGGTCCAAACAAATCCATGTGCAACAGTTGCAAAGGTTCTTCAATTGTTGATTCAAGCTTCCTTTAGAATGATGCTTTAATCTGCTTTCCTTTCTGGAAGACATCACACAATCCATCATTTGAAAACTCCACTTGAGAAATATCTCTAACCAGTTCTTTCTTGACTACTTCATTCACGGTCTTGAAGTTTAGAAATTTGACAGCTTCTTGTGCCATAGCCAACTTTCATCTTGACTTGCTTTACTGAGAACCACTTTGTTGAATTGAAGTCAGCTAGATACACATTGCCTTTTCTCACTCCAGTGAGAACCACTTTGTTGTTTTTCTTGTTAGTCACAACACAGGCTACTGCATTAAAAGTAAATGAATTGCCCCTATCACAAAGATGGCTGATACTCAATAGATTGTGCTTGAGACCATCCACTAGGGAAACTTCCTCAATGATGACATTATCCTTTGAAATCAAGCCATATCCCACAGTATAACCCCCAAATCCGGGGTCGGGGATCCGGGTTGTCACGAGTTTCATTTCCCTTAATAACACCCAATCTTAATAAACAATCAACTACTCCGTACTGTGACCCCACAATAAACACACACACCACAAGTTATAGTCTCAGAGATGAATATCCAAAAATAACACGAGTCATTTTATTCCACAATTATTTGCCATTACACCTTAAAAGGGTTTCTGAATAAATTTACATTTTTCTTGCCATTATTACAATTCATAAATATACATAAGTCTGGTACATCAAAAGTTGAAAGCCTAGCCTATTGGTAGATCCTACCTCAGCTACAACGGCATCAACGCCTACAGGAAACTGCAGAACGTTTCCTATCCGCTCGCGAATTGGGAGCTTTATCTTGTTCATCTTGTCTATCTGTTATTGTGTGATGAAAGAAGAAAGCAAGGGTGAGCAACAAGCCCACCGAAATAATATGTATAATAAGTAACAATATATGAGCATTCTCATAGTACTCATGAAAGTCTTGGTCAAGAAGAAATGAACCAAGTTTGATCTTTTAACGCGACCAAGTCACAAAATATTCAGTATATAAGTATATATACTTTTCAAAATCTTAGAATCCTCGTCCATGCATAATATACATAGAGTTCCAGTTTATAACTTGTATAAAAATATCGTTGCAAGGTGATCTCATATATCTAAACCTTGTCTCAACGTTTTTTTTGAAAATCTTTGTCATGCATAAGATAATCATTAACTAGATATAAGTTGAAAAGATGAAGTTGCAAGATACTCCAATATACTTATATCTTTTCCAAATACTACTTGAACTACCACCGTTCAAGTTATAATCAGTTTCAAAAGTTCATCACATAGACGAGACTACAAGGTAAGATTTGAATAGATTCAATCTTTGAAATATCATTAAAAAGAAATAAAGTTACGAGATACTTCATTAAGTCCCGATATATATATATCCATATATATCTCTTATACATTTCCTGAAAACCTCTGGCATGTAAAGTATGAACAGAGTTGTAATATCCAATGAATTTGGAAAGAAAAGAATTTTGGCATAAACCCGATATCTTGCTGATCAGGCAAAGATACCAATAAGTAACCTTTTCTACTGTAGATGGATGAATTCCTCGCCGGTCATTACCCTGGCCGCATTAGGACCTCGCGCTAGACCGTTACCCGGCCACTCGCGCGTGGATGGACTGTCACCCAGCCTCTTACACCTTCATAGACCGTACCCCGGCCTGTCGCTTATGCCGACTCAATTAGATGGACTTATTTCCCGAACATTGGGTAAGTAATCAAATTGTTTTCTCAAAACAGCAACCACGTTGCGAATATAAAATACACCACATAGCCGGATCCCTCGAATTTTTGAGCGAGTATTCAAGTCCCCTTCGAAAGGAAGATCTTAAATTTGAAAACGAGTTTTGGGATCCGCTTTAACTTTTAAAATCATTTTGAAGACTCGAAAACATTTTTGAGAATGTTTGGAGTAATGCCGATTTAATAAAAAAAATCAGTCCCGATATGTTGGAGAATATCTGAATATTATTATTTAAATAATATTCCCATAAGGATAATCCTTATAAAAATAATTGAAGTAGAAGTTTTAAAACTTATACTTGAAACGAATAATAAATAACCAAAGATATACTTATACGAAAGTACGATCTTTATTTGAATAATCGAAAATAAGTTTGATTATCGAAATATTATTCTTTAATAAAATAAAGAATATTATTTAATAAAATAAGCGGAGTCATAAGTCCTCGAATGAATATTCAAAATAATATTCATTAAATAAAATAAACCGAGTCATAAGTCCTCGAATGAATATTCAAAGTAATATTCATTAAATAAAATAAACTGAGTCATAAGTCCTCGAATGAATATTCAAAGTAATATTCATTAAATAAAATAAACCGAGTCAGATGTCCTCGAATGAATATTCAAAGTAATATTCATTAATAAAAATAAAGTTATCGAATAAACCTTATTCGATTAATAGTTTTGAAAATAATATATATATATATAATATACTCGGGAACATCGACTCCCGGTTTTAGAAAATGTTCGCCTTTTGGTCCCCTATACTAAGGGTATACGCAACTACTGCTTATCTCTAACATAGGTATTATGCAATTATAAGCAATTGAATCAAAAATTACATATCAAGATTACGAAACAGACATGAATATAAACCATATCAGCATGCTCCAATATATCGCAAGATTTGCTAATTAACCAACATGCATCTATCACAAGATAATGCATATACATATATACATCACAACAACAGTATAACGGGTAGAAAACTTGCCTGAGTGTTCCCGGATAGACTTAAGCTTAGAGTGGGTCTGATAACCTATGAACAACAACATAAGTCGGAATTAAACCCCGGTCGCTTAAGAAACTAGACTTTAACCAATTGAACCTTAACGTTCGCTTATGGTCACTTCTACGCTTAACGAATCACATAAGTCGTTCGAGTACCCTTGGCTCCACCATTTTTAATAAATTAACCATTAAGAATTTTAAGGCGATTCTTTCGTGAGTACTCTACCAACTTCCTAATACACTTTACATGATTGTTTCATACTCCAATTAGTCATTTAAGGACCTTAACCAAGGTTTCAAAGTAAGGCGAGGGGTAATGGTTCGGTCGCGAAACGTCGTTACTTAAAACGGTCGTTTCTCCTAAACCGTACATCGGATTCAAGTGAACCACATATCAAAACGAAGCTCGTAACATGAGCTATCTAATAATGGAAATGGTCAAAACCTAACTGTTAGATATATTTGATAATGTCATGGCTAATATGTTTTTTGTTTAGATTTCAGATCTTATTTGAACAGAACAAATCAGTACTTAACTGATCAGTACTTATACTGGACGTCAGAACTTAAGGGATATCAGTACTTATGTTATCAGGAGATAGATATCAGAACTTAAGTGCTGAAGGACGATCAGATAAGGACAGTAGCTGATTGAAGTTAAGAAGATCAAGATAAACATAAGAAGAGATATGCATGAAGAAGGAATTCCGTGAAGAATGGAATACTTGGAATAAAAGATATCTGATTGATATATATTAGGAAGCAGAATTATATTCCATATCAATTAGCGATTATCTTGTAACTGTGTAGTATATAAACATAGACATAGGGTTTACACTATAAGTGTTATCATTATCGAGAATATTATTTACTGTAACCCTAGCAGCTCTCGTGATATTTTGTTCATCACTGAGAGATAACAGTTCCAGATTGTAACAGAGTTTATTGTTTCAATAAAGTTTGTTTTCTGTTACATAAGTTCTTGAAGTTTGATTTGATTGTAATAAACACTATATTCACCCCCTCTACAGTGAAAGTGTGACCTAACAAGTGGTATCAGAGCCTTCTGTTAACACACATACAGTTAAAGATCCAAACACAATCATGTCTGACACAGAAACTCCAACTAAGCCTACCAAAACTGAGGAATCATCAAAGACATCAACTCAGAGTCGATATGAGACTATCAGAGTTCCCATATTGAGACCATCTGAATATCCCATATGGAAGGTAAGGATGACCATGTTTCTGGAAGCAACAGATCCAGAATACCTTGATAGAATCAAGGAAGGGCCTCACAAACCTACCAAGCTCGCTGTTGTAGTTGCAGGTGAAGCAGCAAAAACCGTACCAAAGGAAAAGAGTGATTACACTGCTGAAGATATAGCATCTATTGCTAAGGATGCCAAGGTACGACACTTATTGCATAGTGCCATTGATAATGAAATGTCAAACAGGGTAATCAACTGCAAGACTGCTAAGGAGATATGGGATGCACTGGAGACAAGGTGTCAAGGAACTGAAACAGTTAAGAAGAACAGGAAGACAATACTCACTCAAGAGTATGAACACTTTGACTCTAGGACTAATGAGTCATTGACTGATGTATATGATAGATTTGTCAAACTCTTGAATGACTTGTCATTGGTTAATAAGGAGTATGATCTTGAAGATACAAACCTTAAATTCCTGTTAGCTCTTCCTGAATGTTGGGATTTGAAGGCAACAACAATAAGAGACAACTACAATCTTGATGAAACAACTCTTGATGAAATCTATGAAATGCTCAAGACTCATGAACTTGAGATGGAACAAAGAAGCAAGAGGAAAGGAGGAAAGTCAAGGACAGTTGCTCTCAAGGCTGAAGAGGAATCCCCCAAACCACCTTCCTCAAAGAAAGACAAGGGTAAAGCTCTTATCATAAAGTCTGATACTGAGTCATCAAGTTCTGAGAGTGATGATGACTCAGATTCTGAAAGCTTGTTTGAAACTGATGCTGATGAGGAGATGATGAAGCCGTGTGCTCTTATGGTGAAAGGAATCACAAAGATTGCATACAGGAAGTTCAGGAAGGGAAAGAAGTTTTCCAGGAAAGGCATAAGTTCTGATAAGAAGAATTTCAGAAGATCTGAAGGAAGAGGAGGAAAGTCTGACAGAGGAGATTACGCTAATGTTAAATGTTATAATTGTGGTGAGAAAGGCCACATATCTCCTGATTGCAAGAAGACCAAGAGTGACAAAGGCAAAGCTCTTGTCACAAAGCAGAAAAGCTGGACAGACACCTCAGACTCTGAAAGTGAGGAGAACTATGCATTGATGGCAAATGCTGATAAATCAAGTTCTGAGAGCAGTTCTGAAGCTGATGAAACAAAGGTACCTCAGACTACTTATGCTTTTCATACTGATGATATTAATGAGTTGAGAAGATATCTTAAAACCATGTTTGTTAGTTATAGAGATCAAACTTTAACATGTGAAAGATTAACTTCTGAAAATCTTGCTTTAAGGAAAAGAAATGATTTCTTAGAAAAAGAGTTAGTCATGTTCCATCAAACTCAGAAGGATAGAGATGATGCTTTTTATGTTAGGGATGAAGTGCTAAAAATGAATGAATCTCTAAAAACTGAGTTAGAAAAGGAGAGAGAGATTATAAGAACTTGGACTAACTCTGGCAAAACAACTCAAAATTTGCTAAGCAGTGGAAACTGGAAAGAGGGCTTAGGTTATGGAGAAAATAAAAATGAAAAAGGAACTGTAGAAATTAAGCCTGTTGATAAGCAAAAGCCGAAGTTAAAACCTGTTAAGTTTGTAACTGAAAAATCTGAAAATGAGAAATCAGAAGTTAAAAAGGAATTAGCTTCTGACAAACTAAAACAGGAAAAGACAGCTGAAGTTAACATAGGCTTAATGACAAAGAAGCAGCTTAAGCATAAGCTGAAAGATGTTAAGAATGCAAACAAGGTAAAATCACCTAGGAAAAACAGGAATAGAAAGGAAGGTGTGAATAAAAGCAATAACTATAAATCTGTTCCTGATGCTCCTAGGAAAGCGTGTCATAACTGTGGAAGTTCTAACCATCTGGCTTCTTTTTGCAGGAAGAATAAGAATATTAACTCCTTATCTACAAAATCAGGAGTTAAGAGTCAGTCTGTTAGATACAAACCACAAGATCCTTGTTTTCATTGTGGTAGTTTATGGCATTCCATTTATACTTGTAAGGAATATCATAGTTTGTACTATGATTATTATCAAATAAAACCTTCTTTAAAGAAAGTTTCTGTTGTTCCTTCTAGTGTAAGTTCTGATTCAAAGTCTGGTAGTATAAGTTCTGATAAGAAAACTGTTAACATAAAATCTGATGCTAAATCCGCTGCAAATGTTAACAAACCTAAAAAGGCCAAAGGATCCAAGCAAGTCTGGGTCCTTAAAACTAATAATTAGTGGTCTTTTTGATTGCAGGGCAACAGGAAAAATATTTTAGTTCTGGACAGTGGATGTTCAGGACATATGACTGGAAATAAGGCCCTGCTATCAGACTTTGTGGAGAAAGCTGGCCCAAGTGTTTCTTATGGAGATGGCAACATTGGAAAAACTTTGGGATATGACAATATCAATCTTGGGAATGTCATCATTAAAGATGTAGCTCTGGTCTCAGGACTTAAACACAACTTACTGAGTATAAGTCAAATCTGTGACAGAGGTTATCATGTTGATTTCTTTGCAGAACATTGTGAAATAGTTAGTAAATCTAAAGAAAAAATTGTTCTGAAGGGATTCAGGCGTGGTAACATTTATGAAGCTAAGCTTTCAACAAGTTCTGATGGTTCTGCAATCTGTTTAGTAAGTAGAGCCTCAACTGAAGAAAGCTGGAATTGGCACAAGAAACTCTCTCATTTAAACTTCAACAAGATAAATGAACTGATCAAGAAAGATCTTGTGAGAGGACTGCCAAAATCAGTGTTTGTTCCTGATGGTCTTTGTGACTCATGTCAGAAGGCTAAACAAAGAAAATCTTCATTCAAGAGCAAGACTGAATCATCAATTCTTGAGCCTTATTATCTACTTCATGTTGATCTATTTGGTCCAGTGAATGTCATGTCTATTGCAAAGAAGAAATATGCGTTGGTCATAGTAGATGAGTTCACCAGATACACATGGGTGTATTTCTTGCACACAAAAAATGAAACTGCATCTATCCTGATTGATCATGTCAAACATCTGGATAAATTGATCAAAGATTCTGTGAAAATTTTGAGGAGTGATAATGGCACTGAATTCAAGAATCTGATAATGGAAGAGTTCTGCAAAAATCATGGAATAAAGCAGGAATTTTCTGCTCCTGGAACTCCACAGCAAAATGGAGTTGTTGAAAGGAAGAATAGAACTCTCATTGAAGCTGCACGAACAATGCTTGAAGAAGCAAAGCTTCCAACCTATTTCTGGGCTGAAGCTGTGCAGACTGCTTGTTTTACTCAAAATGCAACACTCATTAACAAGCATGGAAAAACACCATATGAGATGGTGAAGAACAAGAAGCCAAACCTCAAATACTTTCATGTATTTGGATGTAAGTGTTTTGTTCTCAAGACTCATCCTGAACAGCTATCCAAGTTTGATCTAAAAGCTGATGAGGGAATCTTTGTTGGATATCCACTTTCTACAAAAGCCTTCAGAGTCTATATTTTGAGAACAAAAGTGGTCATGGAATCTATCAATGTCTCTTTTGATGACAAGAAGATCACTGGACTTGAAGATTACATTGATCATGATTAGCTGAGATTTGAAAATGAAGATTCATATTCTGATACCTCAAGTCCTGACAGTCTAAGTCCTGATACTGTAAATTCTGATGGATTAAACTCTGATGTTATTGAAACTGTGGTGACTACGTCAAAGGAAGATGCACCAATGCAGGGGGAGCATACTCAAGATATTATCACATCTCAAGAAACATCAGAACATACATCTGGCTCTTCAAATTCTGATTCGTCAAGTTCTGATAAGCCAAGTACTGAAAATCTAAATACTGAAGGATCCAACTCAGAGAGCATAGTTTCAGGGGGAGCATCAGAAAATGAAACCGAAGACAGCATGAATCATGGGGGAGCATCCAGTTCTAGAGAAAATCTTCCATCTGCAAGGAAGTGGACAAAATCACATACACCTGATTTGATAATTGGAAATCCTGAGGCAGGTGTCAGAACTAGAACAGGTACTTCGAATGAATGTCTTTACAATTCTTTTCTCTCTCAGTCTGAGCCAAAGAAAGTGGAAGAAGCTCTTCAAGATGCTGATTGGGTGCAAGCAATGCAGGAAGAGTTGAATGAATTTGAAAGAAACAAAGTCTGGACCTTAGTGCCAAGACCTAAGAATAGATCGGTTGTTGGTACAAAGTGGGTATTCAGAAACAAAACTGACAGTGATGGCATAATTGTAAGGAACAAGGCAAGGCTGGTTGCAAAAGGATATTCTCAACAGGAGGGAATTGACTATGATGAAACATTTGCTCCAGTTGCTAGGTTAGAAGCCATAAGGATATTCATGGCTTATGCTGCTCACAAAAAGTTTACTGTCTTTCAAATGGATGTGAAAAGTGCTTTTCTCAATGGAGAATTGGAAGAGGAAGTATATGTTGAACAACCTCCAGGCTTTGTAGATTCCAAACATCCAGATTATGTCTACAGGCTTGATAAAGCACTTTATGGACTTAAGCAAGCTCCTAGAGCATGGTATGAGACTTTAGCTCAGTTTCTTCTGGAAAGTGGATTCAACAGAGGAACTATTGACAAAACACTGTTCTATCTCAACCATGGCAAGGATTTACTTTTGATCCAGATTTATGTTGATGATATTATTTTTGGGTCTCCAAATGACAAACTTTGCAAAAAGTTTGCCAAACTAATGCAGTCAAGATATCAGATGAGTATGATGGGAGAACTTAGTTATTTTCTGGGCCTTCAAGTCAAGCAGAGTGAAGAAGGAACTTTTATTTGTCAATCTAAGTACACCAGAAACTTGCTGAAGAAATTTGGAATGCAAGACTGTTCAAGTGCATCCACTCCCATGGCCACTGCAACAAAACTGGATAAGGATACTGGTAATTCAGTAGATATTACTGATTACAGAGGTATGATTGGCTCACTTCTCTATCTAACTGCTATTAGACCAGATATCATGTTTGCTACCTGTCTTTGTGCAAGATTTCAAGCAGATCCAAGAGAACCTCACTTAACAGCTGTAAAAAGAATCTTTAAGTATCTTAAAGGAACAGCTGATCTAGGATTATGGTATCCTAGAGAATCAGATTTTAAATTAATAGGTTACTCAGATGCAGATTTTGCAGGTTGCAAAATTGACAGGAAAAGCACAAGTGGTAGCTGCCAATTTCTTGGAGGCAGGTTGGTTTCTTGGTATAGCAAGAAACAAAAGTCAATTTCCACATCAACTGCAGAAGCAGAGTATATTGCTGCAGGAAGCTGCTGTGCACAGATTCTCTGGATGAAGAATCAGTTACTGGATTATGGGTTAACATATTTCAAAATCCCTATTTACTGTGATAATCAAAGTGCTATTGCTATGACAGGTAATCCAGTTCAACACTCTATGACAAAGCACATCAGCATCAGGTACCATTTCATCAGGGAACATGTGGATGAAGGTACAGTGGAATTGCATTTTGTTCCCACAGATCAACAAGTAGCAGATATCTTCACAAAACCACTGTGTGAAGCTACCTTTACAAAATTGGTAAATGAACTTGGAATGATTTCAGGTTCTTTCTCTAAATCTGCTTAAACTTGTTCTATGTTATCAGACTTTATGATCAGTATTTACAAAATTAATCTCTTTGTATATTCTGTGCATTAATTGATAAATGTCTTTAAGTACTGACTGTTGTCTGATATATGTTTCTAAACTCTGATAAGTGATATGTCTGTTTCAGTAACTATTCAATCCTATGAGGATAACTGTGCTAGATACTGATCTAGTAATCTTCAATAAACAAATGATTCCATGGAAGAAGTAATTATTTCAGTGGAAATCTTATGACACTAGCAAATTCTGATAACTGAGCTTAGTTAAGTTTACTTTGTATATCTTATTACTAAGTCACAAATTAGAATAATGCTACTCATCTGTTAAGTTCTGATACTAGTAAAACTGCTGAATGTACTAAGTGCTGATAGACCTCTCTTATTAAAAAAAAAAAATCAAAGAATAAAATCAGGTACTCCTTTGAGATCTAGAGTAAAAATGTGAAAGGGACGACCCAAGTGCATTGCTGGTATTAAGTAAATATGCATTAGAAAAGCAAAATATTTTCTTGGTGACTTTTCACACTCTATGATTACTGGAGAAATACTCTGATAATAGCATAAATTCTGATAAGCAGTCGTGACTCACTTACACTGAGAAGCCACTGTAAAAGAGAATTTTAAAGATGCATAAAATTAGCACAAAAACAGTTGAGGTGGACTCAAGCATGAACTCATTTATCAGTAGGTTTCAGGATAATGACAGCTCTTTAGCAAAATTTTAATTATGACTTATTTCTAAGATGTACTGAAGTAGATCAGACTTTACTCTTTGTCTGTTATTTAGCTTAATGCACACAATAATCACTCCATCTGAATGATGAAAATTTCTGTGGTGGTCTATGTTATTTTAGATAAACAGTCATTGTGTCATTTTTGCACAAATTCTGAGGACAAGTTCTAGTTACACGTTCTGATGTTTAAGTTCTGACGTTCATAACTAAGAACTTGTATGAGTATTTACTAAGATGAGCATTCCTTTTTCGAGTTAAGAAATTATGTTCTGATGACTGTTAAGTTCTGGTATAGGTCTAAGTTCTGATTTCTCAGTCTAATCCTTTACTTGGCTTATCTTTGAATGAAATTTAATAACAGTCTCAGTTTGTACTCGCATATGTTGAAGTGGAAGATTAATAGTCACTATGATTAGGATTAATGGTTTTGTACTTGAACAGTCCACTGTTCCTTGTGTCTTGTGCGGTCTAGACCATGCTTCCTCTTTCCAATGACTGTTATTCTTTTTCAAAGTCTAGGGAGACGAGGTAGAATTAATTCTACCTGTCAGCATTAAATATCTTTGCGTCTCTTGGCATTCTCTTGCCTATATACACAGCCACTTCACAATAGTCTTCTCATCACACTTGTATCACAAATTCAGTCTTGTTTTTCATTTACTATCACAAATGGCTGAATTTGGCTGGTTCTACAATTACGGTGATGAGACTGTGCATGTCTTTTTGAATGGAATTCCAACTCCCTACCCTATCACCAACATCCCTCACAATCTCTGGATTCAATTTCCAGAGGTTATCAAACGTGATCTGGTGGCCGTTCGAAGAGACCTTCACCTTCGTCGTATCCGTCAGCAAGAGCGAATCATACGACTCGCCATCTTGTTTGTCGAAGATAGGAAGAGGAAGATGACTTAATCTTGTCTTCTTCCTGTTCTTCTTCATCCTCAGCGTTGTCAGGCTTCTTAGCTAGGACTAAGGCTGTTGATGTTAGATTTAGAAGCTTAGGGAAAATCTTATATTGATGTAATTTCTATTTCATATATGTATTGACTTGATATATTAATAAAAACTATTTTTACTTCAAGATTTTGTCTCTGGGTTATTTTATCTTGTGTTGTTAAATCCTGCTTGATATTCTGATGACCATTTAAATTTTGTCTTTATTTAAGTTCTGATTCTTTGTCAGCACTTATTCATCGAAATTATCTCGGTCATTTTTAACATGATTCATTTTCAGAATATTAATGTTGCAGTGAAAAATAATTCAATCAGTGCTAACGGTTTAAATTTTGAATTAAAACTGTGTCTCTTGATAAATTAAATGGTTTTTCCTTGAAACAAGGCAACTGGGTAAGTAATCATTCCTGTTTTCTCGAGCCCAGTAACTATCCGTTATTACTGCATGTCTGACAGGTGTCCAACGGTAACATTTTTTTTCAGAGTATAAGAACAACAGAGAGAAGATTTCTTTAATCTTTTATTTTCTTTATACTTTATCTCTCTTCTTACTTTTACTCTCTTTCTCATTCTTTCTCACGTTGGTTTTTCATACAGACATTATCTCAAACACCTAACAGGCATACTTGAATTTCAATATTTTTTCACATGGCACCAAAGGATTTAATCATTGATGGAGCAAAGTTTGTTCCAAACAACTATGCTGCAATTCTTGATCATGCTGAATCTCCATCTGAATTGCATTTTGTGCAAGATCTTCTTGCACATAGTGAGGTTGGGTACACCTTAACTCAGCCTGAATTATTTTCAAGTCAACAAGTTCTGCGGTTCTGGAGGACTGGAGTTTTTGATGATGGTGGTAAACGAGGAACTCCCAGTATTATCTTCCAAGTGGGTGATTCATCCTATGTAGTCACTCCTGGTACAGTACGAAGAGCATTACATCTTCCAGAAGATTATACCTTCTCTATACCAGAGGAATCAGAACTTCGGGGGTTAATGACTGATTTGGGATATGAAAAGAGTCTGACGAAACTTGGACAGTTGAAACGGGCTAATATCAGAAGAGAATGGAGTTTCTTCTTCGATTGCATCACCAAGGCTTTTGGCAACAAGTGTTCAAATTTTGATGCCATCCCAATTCTGAGTCAGCACATCGGGTATGCTATTATCCATCAAACTCATTTTGATTTTGCAACTGGAATAATTGGTTTTATTGGGGATAGGATGACAGAGGATCGAGATGTTGTTTATTTTGCTAGATTCTGTCAACTTATTTATACGTATTGTACTGCTGAACCCCAGTTAGTCAGCACTCAAACCCCACCTTTTAAGGTTGCAAAAAGGTACTTTAACGACCTGATAAATGCTGACACAAAGAAATCAATGGTGAGACAATTACAGATTCCTCAGTCTGTGAAACAGATTCTGGTAAATGCTGATCCTGCTACTTACAAATCTGTTTACTCAAATGTTCAACCAACTCACCATAACCAAAATCCATCAACTTCAGTACCTACCTCTCATTCTACTCAACCTACCCTCGGAACTTATCTCAAATCCTATCTCTCCACTTCACAGACTGCTCAACCTTCTTCTTCAGCACCTACTGTGAAGCCTACATCCTCTAAACCAAAGAGAACAAAGACTGTTCCTCAAACATCTCAGAAGAAGAGGAGGATTACTTTGAGAGATGAATCAGATTCTGAGGATCAGATTCCCTCTTCAGAACCTGTGGTAAATGAAGCTGAGAAGGCAACTTCTCAGACGGATTCTGCAATTGGGGGTTCTAGGCTTCTCAAGAGGCTTAGACGTATGACGGTTCCTGAAACTCCCAAGGAATCCAAATCAACAAGGAAGTACAAGAAACAGAGGGCACAAAGGCCAGTTTCAGATGATGAGGAGGAAGCAGCTAAGGAAGGGGATCAGGAATCTCTGATCTCACAAGACAAGGAATTTGCTCCAGTCACTTCTTCTCCATCAACTCCATCTCAGGAACCTGTATCTGACAAGGCTAATTCACCTTCTATGTCTCTTGTTGATCCAGGCACAAGTGCTGAAATTGATATTCAGAACCTGGTTGTGCCTGAAATACTTTTCTTAGAAGCTCCAACAGCAAATAATCCTTCCACAACACCTGTTACTGATGCTGTTCAAACTCCTGAGTTATCACTAACACCTTCTCTGCATCAAGATGCTGATGATCAGATTTTAGGTGAGCATCAGGATATGGCTGTTGATCAGAACTTAGTATCAGATCAGCAATTAGAGGATGTTGAAGCCTCCATTGTTACTCACACAGTTGTCTTATCAGAAGATACTGATTCTCTAAGTTCTGATGCTGCAAATGTTGGAGATACTGGTGAGGCTGCTACAACTGTAGATGCTGATGAAGCAGGTCCTTCAGGACATACTCCTCCACTGACTCTTCCTAAGTCTGAACTGGTAAAGGAGTTTGTTATCAGGGATGCACCAGTACCTTGGAGTGAAACTCCTGCAGGTCAGGAGTGGACTAAGGAATGGAACTCAGTTTCATGTGTTCCAAATGCTTTACATCTTGCTGAGCACTTGACTAAAGCTGATGAAATGTTACATTCTGATGATTTTAAAACCCAGCTTAGAGTCACTGCATTGAGTACTAAACATCTACAAGGTCTTCATTCCAACACTCATGCAGAGCTACACAAGATTCAGGAGAACTTTATCAAACAGGAACAAGTTTGGAAAATTGATAAGAAAAAGTTCTTCCAACCTACCATTGACAGGGTTGCTTATATTGAGAAAACTCAAGAGAAGCAACAAGCTCAGATTGATCAAATTCTGATAAATCAAGCTTCTCAGCAATCGCAACTTACTGAAATCCAGACCTCAGTGGAACTACTTATCTCTCTTTTATTACCTGCTGATGCCAAAAAGGGGGAGAAGGTAATTAAGTCCAAATGCAAAACCAACAAGACACTGCAAGGAAAGGATGATGGAAAAGATGACCAAGGAAACTCTGGAATGGGTAGTGGTCATAGTCAAGGTAGAAGGTTTACATCAAGACAAGCTAGTCACAGAACAAGTTCTGATACTGGGAAAAGAATAAGTTCTGCTGCTGGTAAAAGGATAAGTTCTGATGAACTTCTAGATCTTGATGAGGAAATGTCAAGACAGTTATTTCTTCAAGAAAATCCAGGGATGGACTTGGAAAGTTTAAAGGAAGAAGAAGCCAGACTTAAATCAGAGAAAGTCACATCTAAATCTGAAGCTTCTGGTAAAAAGTTACTTCCAAAACCTAAAGGCATTGTGATCAAAGAAAGGATACATACTGAAGAAACTTTGGCTAGATCACAACCACAGATAGATCCAAGATCCAAGGGTAAAGAAAAGGTTGGTGAACCTATCAAGCCTTATGTATCTCCTGAGGAAGAAGAAATTACTGATGGAAAAGATGATCTTGCTCTGACTTCAAGAAAAGTTCTTAAAACAACCTCTGACATGGCTCAAGTTGTTCAGAGTCAAGAAATTGTAAGTTCTGATATTCAGAAGAAGCAAGTAACCTCTGACAGTGCTCAAGTTAACTTGATATCAGAAAATAAATCTAAAACACTCCTACCAGGATTCACTAAAGCAAAACAGACTCAATCTTTGAAGACTACTCCAAGTGGTTTTGAAGCAAGAGTAGTTACTGGAAAGGAAGCTAGAGATAAAACTGGATTGGGAAGTGCTGATGAAAGAAGAGTACACAACACTACCGATGATCCAACTTCCTTGAGTGAACCAGGTATTGGAGCAACTCCTGAGAGATTGAATCAACTAGAATCTGTACAGATGGTTTACCATACCTACTTGAAAGAATACATCATGTTGTATTTCATGACAGATGGTAGGGTTTATCATATAAGACAAAATGCCATTCCTTTGAAGTATTTTGAAGAATTGGAGCATGTACTTTTCTTACTTCAAGTGGATGACAGAATAACCGAGACTGCTGCAAACTACTTAAAAGAACAGATTCAGAGACAGAAAAGACTTTATTCTGTTAAGTCTGACAGCAGATATGTTCCAAAGTACAGAAATCACAATGGTGATATTGTTGATATGAAGCCTAATACTGCACAGATCAGAACATATCTTGGTATTAAGGGGCTTGAATTCAATCTAGAGTCTAACAAAGCTTATGTCATAAGACTAGATCGGGAGTTGAGAAGAGCAAAGATTAATGATCTCAGAGCTGCAATATTTCAAACTGGTGAAGATACTGCAGAGCTTAAAGATGTCAAACGGAGAATGGTTGATGAACTCAGATATGCTGAGAAATGTTTGTTGAAGAATTATCTCAGAACAACTCCTGACATCAGAGAGATCAGAAAATGATGAAGCCAAGTCAAAGATCTACAACTACTTAAATTCTGATGTGTATACAGACAAAGTTGTTATCAGAAGTTGAATTGGTAAAAGCTTTAAGGACTGTAAGTTGTAGTTATCTTGTCTATTTCTCATGCATTTGTACTTAATGTTTTTGACATCATCAAATATCTGTTAAACTTGTATATTTTTCTAATTTACAAGTTGGGGGAGATTGTTAGATATATTTGATAATGTCATGGCTAATATGTTTTATGTTTAGATTTCAGATCTTATTTGAACAGAACAAATCAGTACTTAACTGATCAGTACTTATACTGGACGTCAGAACTTAAGGGATATCAGTACTTATGTTATCAGGAGATAGATATCAGAACTTAAGTGCTGAAGGACGATCAGATAAGGACAGTAGCTGATTGAAGTTAAGAAGATCAAGATAAACATAAGAAGAGATATGCATGAAGAAGGAATTCTGTGAAGAATGGAATACTTGGAATAGAAGATATCTGATTGATATATATTAGGAAGCAGAATTATATTCCATATCAATTAGCGATTATCTTGTAACTGTGTAGTATATAAACACAGACATAGGGTTTACACTATAAGTGTTATCATTATCGAGAATATTATTTACTGTAACCCTAGCAGCTCTCGTGATATTTTGTTCATCACTGAGAGATAACAGTTCCAGATTGTAACAGAGTTTATTGTTTCAATAAAGTTTGTTTTCTGTTACATAAGTTCTTAAAGTTTGATTTGATTGTAATAAACACTGTATTCACCCCCTCTACAGTGAAAGTGTGACCTAACACTAACAATGAGTTCACGGGCCCCGATGTTAAGAACAGAACAGTTAAGGAAAATCGGGCATTATGACATTTATGTTTACGCAATTTCCAATTTAATTAACACTCTAAATTATCATCAATTCACTCACAACCACCAATACAACAATATTCAACCATCATACTACAAACTCAGTCTCCAACTCCAAATTTTACCAATTTATCCAACCAATCAAAGACCCAATATTCAAAACCAATACAAATCCACCAAAACTACTTATAATCAAAGATCAAGCCTTCATACTAACAATGCTTCAATAAAACTTAATGGAATCATAAAATTAAAGCTAGGGTTTGAAGTTGATATCTTCCTTGGTAGGTGTTAAGTTGCTAGGAAGCCTTAGGGAGCCTTAATCTAACCTCCTACAAGCTTGATCTTTCCAAAGAAATCAAGAACACAAAGTTAGGTTTTGAAGTTTCTAAAAGTCAGATTGAAAGAACTGTCAAAACGAGGGTCTTACCTTGCTAATTTGGACGATACTTTTGAACAAGAGTTGTAGGCCTTCTCATTACCTTTCCAAAGAGCTATGAAACATACTATTTGAGTAAGTATTGAAGGAGATATGGTATTTTGAAGTTGCTGCTCTGGTTTTGCCCGAGAGCTTTTGTTCTTGGAAAGCAAAAGTCAACTTCTAATTTGTGTTTTGTGATTTGTTTTGCCTTGGATTGGTTGTTTTGTTTTTGTTTTTGTTTTGATTAATTAACCTTTTAACCATGGTAAATTTTGTGTGGTTTATAATCAACCAACACTTCCTTCCCTTTTTGGTCATGCTTATGTCATCTGCTTATGTCATCTTGTTACACTTGTCTTCCTCTTGTTGGTGTGATGACATCATCGTCCATTAACCTCTTTGATTAACCCCTAATTACTTGGCTAATGACCGCTGATCTGTTATACGGTTCGCTTAACTTTCGTTCTCGTTTATTATTTGAGGGATCATACCCGGGATCTTGTTACTTGGGTTCCCCTAAACCTTTCTCAATATTTTATATTCCTTTTATGATCCTCTCTTATAATCCTTGAATTAAATCCTTTTAATCATGTTACCTGTAACGCCCCCAAATTCGGGGTCAGAGGATTTAGTCGTCACTGTAAAACCTCAATCTAAATCAACCTGTTTAATCAATAAATAAATGCCAGCGGAAGATATTTAGCATAAATGACCCCAAACTAATCCAAGATCTTTTAAGGTTACAGTTCTAGAAACAAGATATCCAAATTCCACAAATAATTTTTCTCTTTCTTTTAAAACTCTTTTCAACAAATACAACTCAAAACTAAACCCACTAGTATAACTTCGAAATGAAGTATACTAGGCCCAAATAAAATATACATCTATAATATAATCTAATATAAATAACTTTACACAATAAAACTTACACTAGTCCGCAAACCCTGGACCAACCACCTTCCAAGAGCTTCTTCTTGCTTCCTCGAATTACGCAGCTAAACAGCGCAAGCTAATCCTCACTGGAGGTTAAATTTAAAAACAGGCAAGTATGAGCGAAAGAAATGCTCAGCAAGTTCATTATAATATATATATATAGTTGTTTTGACATAAAACCGACATCTGCATCAGAGCAGAAACGTTAAAATCATAATTGCTGAATCATAAAATTCTAGTGGAGGAGCCTCAGAATTGATTCCTTAATCGTATTCAAAACCATTTTGATATTTTTGAGCGAAATGCTTCAGCAATACTCTTGACGAGAATTAAACTCGTAAAATAGTGTTTACAGAAATATCGTAAACAACAATAACATGAAATATTGATTATAGAGTGGATCATAAACTCAGCCAAAACCGAACTCTTCAAATTAATACATACTTTGCTATCATATCAAATTAGATATCAATACGAACTCTGATGCTCACAACACCCATACTGAAGTCAACATCAGTCATCTATACTAATACCACCTTTGATATTTAACAACAAATTAAGTATTCACAAAATTAGAAACTGAATCAAAGCCACAATTCACTTTTAATCCAAAATAGAATCAATACTTTTAATCCAAAACAGAATCAGTTGATAAATCATTATTCTATGAATATCAGAAATGATATGATAATTTAGATTAGGATCATTCTCCGACGGACGTACTATCACATGCTGATCAGCCCGTGTGATAGCACAAGGTCATGATTCATAGAAACGTGAACCCAAAAACACGAGTACTCAAATAAAAAGGCATAACTAGCCTATGGCAAAATGGTGTCATAATATTTCATATGGCACTTAGAAATAGCCCTCCGCTGGACCGTCCGTCCCGGTCACTTACGCAATTATGATCCAATCTTAAAACCTTTTATTGAAATGGGGTCATAATAATCGACACCCAAAATAATTTTATTCCCCCAATTCTTGGGTAGGAATATTCGCAACCAAATCACTTTTCTCAAAATTCAAAACATTTGTAAATCCGATAATTAAATAAGTAAAATCACTTAGCCACTCTGAATATAGAATAGTGGAAGAATACTTGCATAAACAGAATTATTTAATTCAACGATATGTAAAACATTTATCGATTCTAAACTGAGAATAGGGAAAACAATACTTGCATCAAAAGATTTAAAATAAATATCACTTGAACAATAAGTGATGATAGGGATACTTGCATAATATGATTCGAAATAAACGTCACTTGAAAAATAAGTGAAGTCAGGGGTACTTGCCTTTGGGTTTTTAGCAGTTAGTCACACTCGCAAAACCACATCTATTCTGACATTCTATCTTAAAATATCACCATCTTTCTTTTCAACACTTCATCGATATGCTGCTCCTGCGATTGCTAGAAGCCAGCTACCCAATACCATTCCATCTCATTCTTTATCCAACGTCTTGTCCTGATCAACTTGAGAGATCCGCATCTATAATTAAAATATAAAACTTTAATTGTCTAAATGATAACCACTCGACGAACTACGCGTCAAAAGCCTATCGTCTACCCATACGATAGCCCACACACAAGGAAAACAGTCAAACACAAGACTTATGACCCACATATACACGTAATTCACATAGCACATAATCATATAACTCATATATCACCTAATTCATATCACATAAGACTCGGTTCATCAGAAGGCTCGACTCGATATGTTTAAAATTGAAATTAGGTCAAAAATATGATTTATCGATGAATAATCGACTCAGAATCATTCGTAAAACAAGCGACCTTTCGAAACCAAAGGATTTGGGTCTCGAAAGTATTTTTATTGAAAGCGGAATATTTTTCTGAGTCTGTACGCATTCGTTTCGTATTAAACGGACGAACGGTTTATTTAATATGAATTTTTGAACATTTTTCGGAATTAAAACAGGTCTCTGAATCATTTATAACTAAATAATAGGGATCGAACACCCGAAAATAATTTTATAAGAATTATAGAGCTTGGAAAATAATTTAAAATAATATTTTAAAGCTCGAAACTATTTTTCAGAAATTTTTAAATCAAAATAAATAATTAAATCTAATTAAATAATCAATTAAAATTAATTAATAACTAATTAAATTAATTAATCAATTAATATTTAAATTAATTGAATAATTAAATAATTAATTATCAACTAAAATTAATTAATTAATTAATTTGGATTTATTTTTGAATTAAAATAAATTTTCAGAATAAAAAAATAATATTTAGAATTAAAATGCATTTTTCAGAAATTAAAACAGAATTTTTTTGATTTATTTTAAAACAAAATTCCAGAAACAACATTTAGGAAAGGGAATTGGGGAAAAATGGATCGAAGCCGGGTTTAAGGACGGGTCACAACCGGGTCGACGAGGAACAGCCGACCCGCCGGACCTTCTTCCAGAAACCGGCGAACAGAAACATTTCCGGCGAGCCGAATTCGCAGCAAAACACGAATCAGTTGACACGATTCCGTATATCAATCGATTCCTGACCATACCAGCAACTCAAAAACATCTTTATTTCTTGTTTATGACCCATGGAATCAGTTTTCCGGCCACTTCGGCCATTAAAACCGGCGATGCACGAAGTTTTCCGACAAGCAGCGATTTTTGCTAAAATCTTAACCAAATTTAACGTACTATATACCAAAATAAAGCTTGAGCAATATACAATCTATATACATGACCAAAACAAGCCAAATATTGCTTAATTAAAAACCCCCAAATTCGGATATAAACCCTAAAATTACGAATTTACAAATCACTAGTCGTTTGAATGATTTGAGGGCATAAACAGAAAGAACATGAAAATCTGAACATTTTGGTTACTCATACTTCAAATTCTGAAGTCTGCATCACCCTCAAATTTGGGTTTGATTCTCAGAACTTTTCAAGAACACCAAGAACACATATTCAAAGAATTTTCAGAAAATTAAACCTCAATTTCTATATGATACTGAACCCTATTTTTGAAGTATAATATACCAAATCGACCAGAAAAACATACTCTACAACATGGAAGCATCAAATCACATCAACAACATCAATAACAAATTTTCATAATTTAATTATCAAATAATTCGAATATAAATAAATAAATAAGAAAATTACCATGATTTCTGGGCAGAAACTGATGATTGATTCAGAAAGAAGATTTTGAGAGCTTCGTTTTGATATGCTGCACGCCCGAATCGGAGTTCGATAACGCCTTCGTTCGTGTGTTTGATTCTCGTGAACATATCGGTTTCTCGGGTTTTTCTCTGTATTTACGGTATTTTAACTGGTTGCAAATGAATAAATGAAATAACCGAAATAAGAAATAGGCTATTTATATTTATGGAATATTGGATCGTTCTGGATCGTTTTGGATCGTTTTGGATCGTTAAATTAGTTGCTTAGCCGCTAAGTAACTACAAAAACGATACAATTCAATACCAGAATTGGATAATTATCAAAACCGAGCTTTTTATAAAACACTATATACGAAAATAACGTAAAAATATCCCGTCTCTCGAGAATACGGGTTTTTGTCGATTACCGAAATGATTATCGTATCGAAAATATTGCACCGGGCCACACACGGTTCAAACCGTAATCCGGATCGAAAAAGTCAAAACACGGAAAATGTCCGGAATTACCAGATTAGGTTAGGAAGGAGTTTTCGGAAGAGTTTCGGGTTGTAAAAATGCAAAAACGATTGAAGTCGGACGATTCCCGGCTTTATAAAATAATTTTGGTAATTATTCAGAAAATAATTAATAATTCATAAATCAATATAAAATCATCTAACAGTCCAAAAATTACCAGAAAAATATCACAATTATCTATATTCTATTCTGAACATATAAAAATTAGAACACTCAAGGAATATCACATATAAACACCCAAACATCAATTCCACTTATCATATAATTCACAAAAATTCACATAAAAATCACATAATAATTCCAAATAATTATAATAATAATATTTAAAAATATGGGATATTACAATCTACCCCCCTTATAAGGATTCCGTCCTCGAAATCAGCAGAAGAAAGCACTAAGGGTTTTCTAACCAACTTTCCAAATCTTGTAAACGCAACTTTTCTCAAAATTTCTAATAACACTGCAATTCCTTATACCATACAGTTACCACGTGAGCTTCACTCTGCATTATTATTCCATCTACATCTTTTGACCAATTCCTCAATAGAATCACTTTTACTGATCGCGAGAAAGAAGAATAGAGAGAAAGATAGAGAGAAGAAAAGAAAGAAAAATAGAGACAGAAATAAAAGAACAGATTGACTTCGCTATATGCCACCGATATTCTAATCGCATTGCAGTCCACTATCGTCCTTCGTAATTTCATCACATCGCCTTACTTTGACTTGAACAGGATACTCAACTTAACTTGATTGGCATACCTTCGAATATTTGGAATGATAAAATCATAGAATTTCAAAAAGAAGAGAATTTGATATCATAACGGAACCATAATCTGAATTTGAGAAAAAGTATTGTTGAAATAAAAGAATAACTGAGAGATCAATATGATCAAATGAACTTGGTATTGCGTGTCCAAATTAAGACACTATGAAGGTTATTAACCTTCATGTATTCACAATACACACAAGTGATGGCATCCCATCCAACTCCTATCACACAGACAGGGATACCTTGTGTCCCCTATAGTTAGGGTTGTTCATCTCAGTCAGAATAAAAGAATATAAAATGAATTCAAAATCAAATGAATAGAACTGATAAGATTTCAAAGATGATATTTCTGAAGGAAATGAAGTCCAGAGAACAAAATTCTGGCACAAAATGAATAAACGGGTGTTAGGGAATATCCTCTAACAATTACTTCTTTTGAGAGAGGCCAAAAGAAATTATAGAAAGAGAAGGTATTGCCAAAGTCTTAATATTTATCTTCAATTTGAACTCTCCAGTTAAATCATCACCCACTTCTAGACACTTCTTCACATCCCAAGGATATCGATAATCTCCATCGTCGTCGAATCGTAGTCTCGAAAGATTCCACAATAGAAGTTTGCAGCTTTTCGGAGTTTCATCCAGCTCAGCACAACCATCTCGAACGAATGCGTCTATTTTAACTTACTCCTTGGCACTATATCCGATAGTCCAACAGGAACTCGATATGAGCTCAAACGTCCTCACATAGCTATACACACTCCTACACACTCTCGTTTCTAGTTTACTATAACCTCAGCTCTGATACCAACCTGTAACGCCCCCTAAATCCGGGGTCAGAGGATTTGGTCGTCACTAGTGAAACCTCAATCTAAATCAACCTGTTTAATCAATAAATAATGCCAGCGGAAAGATATTATCATAAATGACCCCAAACTACTCCAAGATCTTTTAAGGTTACAGTTCTAGAAACAAGATATCCAAATTCCACAAATAATTTTTTCTACTTTCTTTTGAAACTCTTTTCAATAAATTACAACTCACAACTAAACCCACTAGTATAACTTCGAAATGAAGTATACTAGGCCCAAATAAAATATACAATCTATAATATAATCTAATATAAATAACTTTACACAATAGAACTTACACTAGTCCCGCAAACCCTGGACCAACCACCTTCCAAGAGCTTCTTCTTGCTTCCTCGAATTACGCAGCTAAACAGCGCAAGCTAATCCTCACTGGAGGTTAAATTTAAAAACAGGCAAGTATGAGCGAAAGAAATGCTCAGCAAGTTCATTATAATATATATATATATAGTTGTTTTGACATAAAACCGACATCTGCATCAGAGCAGAAACGTTAAAATCATAATTGCTGAATCATAAAATTCTAGTGGAGGAGCCTCAGAATTGATTCCTTAATCGTATTCAAAACCATTTTGATATTTTTGAGCGAAATGCTTCAGCAATACTCTTGACGAGAATTAAACTCGTAAAACAGTGTTTACAGAAATATCGTAAACAACAATAACATGAAACATTGATTATAGAGTGGATCATAAACTCAGTCAAAACCGAACTCTTCAAATTAATACTTACTTTGCTATCATATCAAATTAGATATCAATACGAACTCTGATGCTCACAACACCCATACTGAAGTCAACATCAGTCATCTATACTAATACCACCTTTGATATTTAACAACAAACTAAGTATTCACAAAATCAGAAACTGAATCAAAGCCACAATTCACTTTTAATCCAAAACAGAATCAATACTTTTAATCCAAAACAGAATCAGTTGATAAATCATTATTCTATGAATATTAGAAATGATATGATAATTTAGATTAGGATCATTCTCCGACGGACGTACTATCACATGCTGATCAGCCCGTGTGATAGCACAAGGTCATGATTCATAGAAACGTGACCCCAAAAACACGAGTACTCAAATAAAAAGGCATAACTAGCCTGTGGCAAAATGGTGTCATAATATTTCATATGACACTTAGAAATAGCCCTCCGCTGGACCGTCCGTCCCGGTCACTTACGCAATTATGATCCAATCTTAAAACCTTTTATTGAAATGGGGTCATAATAATCGACACCCAAAATAATTTTATTCCCCCAATTCTTGGGTAGGAATATTCGCAACCAAATCACTTTTCTCAAAATTCAAAACATTTGTAAATCCGATAATTAAATAAGTAAAATCACTTAGCTACTCTGAATATAGAATAGTGGAAGAATACTTGCATAAACAGAATTATTTAATTCAACGATATGTAAAACATTTATCGATTCTAAACTGAGAATAGGGAAAACAATACTTGCATCAAAAGATTTAAAATAAATATCACTTGAACAATAAGTGATGATAGGGATACTTGCATAATATGATTCGAAATAAACGTCACTTGAAAAATAAGTGAAGTCAGGGGTACTTGCCTTTGGGTTTTTAGCAGTTAGTCACACTCGCAAAACCACATCTATTCTGACATTCTGTCTTAAAATATCACCATCTTTCTTTTCAATACTTCATCGATATGCTGCTCCTGCGATTGCTAGAAGCCAGCTACCCAATACCATTCCATCTCATTCTTTATCCAACGTCTTGTCCTGATCAACTTGAGAGATCCGCATCTATAATTAAAATATAAAACTTTAATTGTCTAAACGATACCCACTCGACGAACTACGCGTCAAAAGCCTATCGTCTACCCATACGATAGCCCACACACAAGGAAAACAGTCAAACACAAGACTTATGACCCACATATACACGTAATTCACATAGCACATAATCACATAACTCATATATCACCTAATTCATATCATATACGACTCGTTTCATCAGAAGGCTCGACTCGATATGTTTAAAATTGAAATTAGGTCAAAAATATGATTTATCGATGAATAATCGACTCAGAATCATTCGTAAAACAAGCGACCTTTCGAAACCAAAGGATTTGGGTCTCGAAAGTATTTTTATTGAAAGCGGAATATTTTTCTGAGTCTGTACGCGTTCGTTTCGTATTAAACGGATGAACGGTTTATTTAATATGAATTTTTGAACATTTTTCGGAATTAAAACAGGTCTCTGAATCATTTATAACTAAATAATAGGGATCGAACACCCGAAAATAATTTTATAAGAATTATAGAGCTTGGAAAATAATTTAAAATAATATTTTAAAGCTCGAAACTATTTTTCAGAAATTTTTAAATCAAAATAAATAATTAAATCTAATTAAATAATCAATTAAAATTAATTAATAACTAATTAAATTAATTAATCAATTAATATTTAAATTAATTGAATAATTAAATAATTAATTATCAACTAAAATTAATTAATTAATTAATTAATTTGGATTTATTTTTGAATTAAAATAAATTTTCAGAATAAAAAAAATAATATTTAGAATTAAAATGCATTTTTCAGAAATTAAAACAGAATTTTTTTGATTTATTTTAAAACAAAATTCCAGAAACAACATTTAGGAAAGGGAATTGGGGAAAAATGGATCGAAGCCGGGTTTAAGGACGGGTCACAACCGGGTCGACGAGGAACAGCCGACCCGCCAGACCTTCTTCCAGAAACCGGCGAACAGAAACATTTCCGGCGAGCCGAATTCGCAGCAAAACACGAATCAGTTGACACGATTCCGTATATCAATCGATTCCTGACCATACCAGCAACTCAAAAACATCTTTATTTCTTGTTTATAACCCCTGGAATCAGTTTTCCGGCCACTTCGGCCATTAAAACCGGCGATGCACGAAGTTTTCCGACAAGCAGCGATTTTTGCTAAAATCTTAACCAAATTTAACGTACTATATACCAAAATAAAGCTTGAGCAATATACAATCTATATACATGATCAAAACAAGCCAAATATTGCTTAATCAAAAACCCCCAAATTCGGATATAAACCCTAAAATTACGGATTTACAAATCACTAGTCGTTTGAATGATTTGAGGGCATAAACAGAAAGAACATGAAAATATGAACATTTTGGTTACTCATACTTCAAATTCTGAAGTCTGCATCACCCTCAAATTTGGGTTTGATTCTCAGAACTTTTCAAGAACACCAAGAACACATATTCAAAGAATTTTCAGAAAATTAAACCTCAATTTCTATATGATACTGAACCCTATTTTTGAAGTATAATATACCAAATCGACCAGAAAAACATACTCTACAACATGGAAGCATCAAATCACATCAACAACATCAAGAACAAATTTTCATAATTTAATTATCAAATAATTCGAATATAAATAAATAAATAAGAAAATTACCATGATTTCTGGGCAGAAACTGATGATTGATTCAGAAAGAAGATTTCGAGAGCTTCGTTTTGATATGCTGCACGCCCGAATCGGAGTTCGATAACGCCTTCGTTCGTGTGTTTGATTCTCGTGAACGTATCGGTTTCTCAGGTTTTTCTCTGTATTTACGGTATTTTAACTGGTTGCAAATGAATAAACGAAATAAACGAAATAAGAAATAGGCTATTTATATTTATGGAATATTGGATCGTTCTGGATCATTTTGGATCGTTTTGGATCGTTAAATTAGTTGCTTAGCCACTAAGTAACTACAAAAATGATACAATTCAATACCAGAATTGGATAATTATCAAAACCGAGCTTTTTATAAAACACTATATACAAAAATAACGTAAAAATATCCCGTCTCTCGAGAATACGGGTTTTTGTCGATTACCGAAATGATTATCGTATCGAAAATATTGCGCCGGGCCACGCACGGTTCAAACCGTAATCCGGATCGAAAAAGTCAAAACACGGAAAATGTCCGGAATTATCAGATTAGGTTAGGAAGGAGTTTTCGGAAGAGTTTCGGGTTGTAAAAACGCAAAAACAGTTGAAGTCGGACGATTCCCGGCTTTATAAAATAATTTTGGTAATTATTCAGAAAATAATTAATAATTCATAAATCAATATAAAATTATCTAACAGTCCAAAAATTACCAGAAAAATATCACAATTATCTATATTCTATTCTGAACATATAAAAATTAGAACACTCAAGGAATATCACATATAAACACCCAAACATCAATTCCACTTATCATATAATTCACAAAAATTCACATAAAAATCACATAATAATTCCAAATAATTATAATAATAATATTTGAAAATATGGGATATTACATTACCTTATACTCAATTCTTTCGGTATCTGGTGGATTTTCGGGAAAAATCAAAGTGTTCGAATTTGGATTCTGACGATCTTTATATACACTTATTTACTTTATGGAATACTAATACGATCTTAGAATTTCCATAACAGTACTCCTATATAGCGTGGTCTGATAATTTTCCTTAATCAGCATCATCAGCAAAAGTTACTATTAATCCGTGTTTCAAAAATTCCGAAAATTGGGGTTATTACAGTCTCCCCTCCTTGAAAGGATTCCGTCCCGAAATCAGATAAAAATGAATAGGGATACTTTCTTAGCATTGCACTTTCTAACTCTCAAGTCAATTTTCCCACATTGTGGTTCTACCATCAAACTCTGACTAGTTTGATAACCTTTCTCCTAAGCACTTGTTCCATTTCAATCTATAACCTTTCCCGGTTGCTCCATATAGGTTACGTTTGGTTGCATGCCTATGCGCTCATATGTTAACTTCCCAATATGACTTAATATGTCCAAGGGTCCAACAATTCGTGGGCCTAGCTTTCCTTTCTTTCCGGACTACATCCCTCATTTCCAAGGGAATACCTATAACAGCACTAGGTCCCCTACTTCCTACTCTTTTTCATTTCGTGTCAAATCAATATACTTCTTATGTCCATCTTGGGCTATTACCAGCCGTCCTCTGATTAGATCTATTATATCCTTGGTCCTTTGGACTACTGCGGGTCCGAGCATCTTGCGTTCTACAACTTCATCCTAACATAAGGGAGATCGACATTGTCTTCCCTCAAGGTTCTCATAAGGCGATATCTCAATATTGACATATGATCTATTATCGTAAGGAAACTCAATCCGTGTTAAGTGATCGTTCTAATTTCTCTCAAGTCTATTGCATAGACTCTCATCATAGCTTCTAGCATTATAGCTTTTGCTTCTCAATACCCATTCTTTTCCAGTTCGTAGTCATTACTATCTTCCGTACATAATACTATACTGGTTACACTTTTGCTCGTTAGCATTCTATAACCTTTTAATAATTGCGTCAACCTTAGTATCACGAACGTGTTAGATTCGGAATACCACCGCACTGATACTACTCCTTCCTAGCTGCTTCTATCTTTGAGAGCTTGATCCATCGTATAGAAGTAAAAGAATTTATTGAGAGATCACTATGATCATGAACACTTGTTATATCGCATAGTTAGTACAGAAGGTGGCCAGCCTTTAGTACTTGATAAGCAATTAAACAACATGTGGTATCCTACTAGGCTTCTATCACATAGATAGATAGTCATTCAGCAATACCTCCCATTCTGGAAGGGTTGTTCTTCTCAGCTTACATGAAATGAAAAGGAGAGAAAAGAACGAATTTAAGAGAATCGTATATATATAAAAATACTGCCACAAAATATCTGGCTTGGAATCTACATCTGAACTATAGAGGTCTGTCATAGGAGAACAAAACATATACGTATATATATCAACATCAAGTATTATAGCATCGCATTTCACATGCCTAAATATTTTTGCTATCCCGTCCATCATTCTATGGACCCATGCTCTTGTACGAGCTTATACACCATCACCTTTGAAACTCCCTCAACATCGAAATCGAATCTGGGATTTCATTCTAGACATCATCGTTATTAGAATTCTATGCTCGCACCGCAACCTTCCTCGTATAGTAATACGACTCTCTATTGATAAGAAGGAATAAGTATTCAATAGGTAGATAATCGACTTAATTAGCCTATCAATGATAACTTATACACCACCACGACTCGATTAGTGGTACGTAATCTCAACATTCATTATCATACAACTCTCGCGGTTGTAATCGGCTCATTATTCAAAGAATCGTTGATGCATTACTATAGTCCACCACGGACCTACGGTAGTCATTCGTTTTCCTTGGAATCTTAATAGCTAACCATACGGAGTCCATTCCTGTCGTATCGAATTCTTCTAAGGAGTTAACATAATCACCCATTCATAATTCATGAAGAACACTCCAGCTCCTGACGTACTTTCATGACATGAAGCAGATAAAATTGCAGGAGAGTTTCAATCAAATCAATGATAGTAGGTTAATACCATTATTAACCATATGTCTTTATTGGGAGATATGCATCTCAAAGGTTCATTTAGTCATTTCGTAACATGGTCCTGGCTTATCTCAAGATAGTACCTTCTAAGATAGATAGCCCGCTTATGGTGATTACACGAATTAAACCTTTACCAAACTACTATTACGGTTGGGTATTGCAAAGTCATCAGAAGGAATGTCAATCTTCCAAACCATAATACAACCTTCACGGCTTTAACCATCATCACTGTATTCCTCTGGCACGAGCGCCTATAATTATCCTCTTACATTTAAAGTGTCGGCCACCTCTTTGGCCTTTCCTGATAGTAAAATTTCCTTACAATCAATGTCATTTTAACCACCTCCAACTAAATTTTCTACCTCATTTCAATCACTGCTTATGTGAAAATGCTTTTCTTAAGTCCTGGTGAGAAAAGAAAAGAAAAAAAAATCACCATTTTTCCATAAGTCATTACCTTAGTCTTTAGATGTGAACATTTTCACGACTGACTCTCGATCATACTTAGGACGTCTCTTATCTTGGGTCCTTCTCGTTTTCACCAATCTCGACCTTCATTGGGTCGATCTATACTTCTTATGGTTTAACACGTGCCCACCTGGCATTATTATAATTACGCCATTTTTCCTTTATCAAATTTCTATTCTTGAGAACTTCGAATAATACCTTTCTCCTTATAAAACCTCTAAGGTTATCCTTGAATCGTTCCTCCTATATTCCCTAGATACAGGGCATATCAAAATACCATTTACTAATACTAGAACCATTGTCTATTTACTTCTGAAAAAAAATTCTACTGATCTTTAAAGGTTGTTGTTACTTTAGTCCTTCATTCCATACTACCCAAACTCATAATGTCCCTATTAAGGGTGAAATGCCAACCTTTATGCATTCCCCTAGGGTTCATCTCAAATTATCGAAGTTATATCCTTAATTCCACCTTTAAAAAGGTACTTGCATCCTTCCATGGATAAATCAAGTCATATATCCTTGATAGATTATCTTATTCAATCATTCCCACCTCGATAGTCTATACCAATTTCACGATAGCATCCTTATTCAAAATAAGTTCAATCCATATGGCCTCCAAAAGATAACAACGGTTATCCACTTTTCTTGCCTGATTTGGTAATGATAACAGGGATGTTCTAGAAGATATTGGTCGTGTTCAACGTGAACTTCTTCTTAATAAATCCTTATTTACTTTTGTTGTTTATCTCAACAGTCATCTCAATGTTGGGATATCTTTCATACCTGGCGTCTCCCTTTCTGGGTATCATGCCCCCGGTCTTACACTTCACTTTCTTGAAGGTCACTTCCTTCATCCAATTTTCCTAATTTCTTACTTTCTTGCCTCCTCAGTCTATCCGCGTCTCCTTGTTTATCCTTCGGACTATCTCAAGGTTTTCTCGAATCCTCCCAACTTAAAGGGGATAAAATATATGTATCTTTCATGCCTTCATCCATCAGCTTTAACTCATGGTGAATCACTCTCATCCTCACGATTACATACTTTTCTATTTCTATTGCTATGAGTCTTTAGGGTTTCCTCATATCTAACTCCCTTATCATACCTCCAACTCTATTGCCTTTATATTCCTTTCCACTTCAGTTTCTTTTTATTTTCTTTTCTATTACAATCATTTCATGAACCCACTACTCATTGACTTCAAACATCACGTCGTTCTGGGATTATTGTCATCAGAACGAATCTTGACAACTTTTACAACTTAGCTTCCTAATTCATCATACTCGTCCGCCTTTGTTCTGGCTCTAAAGCTTTTACAGTATCTCCATAATCTTGGGAATTACTTTCTCGAAAACAATTGACTGAACTTTAATCAGTTTATCATAACCTCTGGCTCCGTGCCTTTCTTGGTCTTTCACCAGCGGGTGGCCTCTCTCTTAGGAAGGTAAGTGACAAAAATAGTCTTTTGTGATTCGTCCATCATTTAGAATCTCAAATAATTCCTATATTTCCTTTAGCCAGGCTCTTGCCTCGACTGGGTCAACCTGTTCCTTGGAACTCTGAGAGCTTAGCGACTTAAAGGTCCTGAAAGAATTTCCCACCGCACTGTTTCCTCAGGGTGGTGGTTGGGGATAATAGTCTAATTTCTGTCTAGAAAGGTCTATAAATTGTCATATAGGAGTACCGTCTCGGGTCTCATTTCCTTACTCGACTTCTGTTTCCTTAGTCTGAACGTTCCCTCCTCCTCTGGCGCATGTTGAGCACTTTCTGCGTTAAAATGTACTAGAGCATTTATGGCTTGTGTAAATCTCGCACTTCTCTCCATACAAGTAGTGCCTCCAATCTTTAAGGAAAAACTATTGCCATGAGCCCAAGCTCATGGGTAGGATATCGGATTTTCATATTCCCTTAATTATCTTGACGCGTACGCGATTACCTTGTTGTGCTGTATAAGAAGCACCATAATTCCTTATACAAAGCGTCAATACAAATCACAAAATCTTCTTTTCCATCCGGTAACGCCAACATAGGAGCCGTCACCAACCTTTGCTTCAGTTCTTAAAAGCTTTTCTCGCATTTCTCTGTCCATTCAAACTTCTCAGTCTTACGAGTAAGCCGCGTTAAAGGGGCTACTATCTTTACAAACTTGAACGAACCTCCGGTAGTGACCGGCCAATCCTACCTCTGGTAGTTTCCCTATCCATAGTCATCAATTCCTCAGTGGTCCTTTATTCATTCTTGTCAGGATCCTCCACGGGATCCTCCTCAGCAACAATCCCTTCTAGGATAACATCCTCAACCGCTACATCCTCAATATGAACATAATCCGGTCCTGCGTTAGGAAACTCTATCGGATCCACAATCCGATCTCCAATTAGTAATAAAACATCATCGCGCTATTGCTTCTCAACCTTAGGGTTCGGAGTCCCGCTACCATATACGATAACGAACTACGCTTCTATCATGATATTTATAAGGGTTCCCACAAGGGTTTTAACTGTCAGTACTACGTTAGGTAGTCCGACTATGAACTTGGCAAGAGTCCTTATTATCTTAGTGAACTTATTATTTTAACGTCACATCATCTCTGGGTTGTCACGAGTTTCATTTCCCTTAATAACACCCAATCTTAATAAACAATCAACTACTCTGTACTGTGACCCCACAATAAACACACACACCACAAGTTATAGTCTCAGAGATGAATATCCAAAAATAACACGAGTCATTTTATTCCACAATTATTTGCCATTACACCTTAAAAGGGTTTCTGAATAAATTTACATTTTCCTTGCCATTATTACAATTCATAAATATACATAAGTCGGGTACATCAAAAGTTGAAAGCCTAGCCTATTGGTAGATCCTACCTCAGCTACAACGGCATCAACGCCTACAGGAAACTGCGGAACGTTTCCTATCCGCTCGCGAATTGGGAGCTTGATCCTATTCATCTTTTCTATCTGTTATTGTGTGATGAAAGAAGAAAGCAAGGGTGAGCAACAAGCCCACCGAAATAATATGTATAATAATTAACAATATATGAGCATTCTTATAGTACTCATGAAAGTCTTGGTCAAGAAGAAATGAACCAAGTTTGATCTCTTAACGCGACCAAGTCGCAAAATATTCAGTATATAAGTATATATACTTTTCAAAATCTTAGAATCCTCTTCCATGCATAATATACATAGAGTTCCAGTTTATAACTTGTATAAAAATATCGTTGCAAGGTGATCTCATATATCTAATCTTGTCTCAACGTTTTTTTTGAAAATCTTTGTCATGCATAAGATAATCATTAACTAGATATAAGTTGAAAAGATGAAGTTGCAAGATACTCCAATATACTTATATCTTTTCCAAATACTACTTGAACTACCACCGTTCAAGTTATAATCAGTTTCAAAAGTTCATCACATAGACGAGACTACAAGGTAAGATTTGAATAGATTCAATCTTTGAAATATCATTCAAAAGAAATGAAGTTACGAGATACTTCATTAAGTCCCGATATATATATACATATATATATCCATATATATCTCTTATACATTTCCTGAAAACCTCTTTCATGTAAAGTATGAACAGAGTTGTAATATCCAATGAATTTGGAAAGAAAAGAATTTTGGCATAAACCCGATATCTTGCTGATCAGGCAAAGATACCAATAAGTAACCTTTTCTACTGTAGATGGATGAATTCCTCGCCGGTCATCACCCTGGCCGCATTAGGACCTCGCGCTAGACCGTTACCCAGCCACTCGCGCGTGGATGGACTGTCACCCAGCCTCTTACACCTTCATAGACCGTACCCCGGCCTGTCGCTTATGCCGACTCAATTAGATGGACTTATTTCCCGAACATTGGGCAAGTAATCAAATTGTTTTCTCAAAACAGCAACCACGTTGCGAATATAAAATACACCACATAGCCGGATCCCTCGAATTTTTGAGCGAGTATTCATGTCCCCTTCGAAAGGAAGATCTTAAATTTGAAAACGAGTTTTGGGATCCGCTTTAACTTTTAAAATCATTTTGAAGACTCGAAAACATTTTTGAGAATGTTTGGAGTAATGCCGATTTAATAAAAAAAATCAGTCCCGATATGTTGGAGAATATCTGAATATTATTATTTAAATAATATTCCCATAAGGATAATCCTTATAAAAATAATTGAAGTAGAAGTTTTAAAACTTATACTTGAAACGAATAATAAATAACCAAAGATGTACTTATACGAAAGTATGATCTTTATTTGAATAATCGAAAATAAGTTTGATTATCGAAACATTATTCTTTAATAAAATAAAGAATATTATTTAATAAAATAAGCGGAGTCATAAGTCCTCGAATGAATATTCAAAATAATATTCATTAAATAAAATAAACCGAGTCATAAGTCCTCGAATGAATATTCAAAGTAATATTCATTACATAAAATAAACCGAGTCATAAGTCCTCGAATAAATATTCAAAGTAATATTCATTAAATAAAATAAACCGAGTCATAAGTCCTCGAATGAATATTCAAAGTAATATTCATTAATAAAAATAAAGTTATCGAATAAACCTTATTCGATTAATAGTTTTAAAAACTATATATATATATATATAATATACTCGGGAACATCGACTCCCGGTTTTAGAAAATGTTCGCCTTTAGGTCCCCTATACTAAGGGTATACGCAACTACTGCTTATTTCTAGCATAGGTATTATGCAATTATAAGCAATTGAATCAACAATTACATATCAAGATTACGAAACAGACATGCATATAAACCATATCAGCATGCTCCAATATATCGCAAGATTTGCTAATTAACCAACATGCATCTATCACAAGATAATGCATATACATATATACATCACAACAACAGTATAACGGGTAGAAAACTTGCCTGAGTGTTCCCGGATAGACTTAAGCTTAGAGTAGGTCCGATAACCTATGAACAACAACATAAGTCGGAATTAAACCCCGGTCGCTTAAGAAACTAGACTTTAACCAATTGAACCTTAACGTTCGCTTATGATCACTCCTACGCTTAACGAATCACATAAGTCGTTCGAGTACCCTTGGCTCCACCATTTTTAATAAATTAACCATTAAGAATTTTAAGGTGATTATTTTTTGAGTACCCTACCAACTTCCTAATACACTTTACATGATTGTTTCATACTCCAATTAGTCATTTAAGGATCTTAACCAAGGTTTAAAAGTAAGGCGAGGGGTAATGGTTCGGTCGCGAAACGCCGTTACTTAAAACGGTCGTTTCTCCTAAACCGTACATCGGATTCAAGCGAACCACATATCAAAATGAATCTCGTAACATGAGCTATCTAATAATGATAATGATCGAAACCTAAAAGTGAGTTCACGGGTCCTGATGTTAAGAACAGAACAGTTAAGGAAAATCGGGCATTATGACATTTATGTTTACGCGATTTCCAATTTAATTAACACTCTAAATTATCATCAATTCACTCACAACCATCAATACAACAATATTCAACCATCATACTACAAACTCAGTCCCCAACTCCAAATTTTACCAATTTATCCAACCAATCAAAGACCCAATATTCAAAACCAATACAAATCCACCAAAACTACTTATAATCAAAGATCAAGCCTTAATACTAACAACACTTCAATAAAACTTAATGGAATCATAAAATCAAAGCTAGGGTTTGAAGTTGATACCTTCCTTGGTAGGTGTTAAGTTTCTAGGAAGCCTTAGGGAGCCTTAATCTAACCTCCTACAAGCTTGATCTTTCCAAAGAAATCAAGAACACAAAGTTAGGTTTTGAAGTTTCTAAAAGTCAGATTGAACAAACTATCAAAACTAGGGTCCTACCCTGCTAATTTGGACGATACTTGTGAACAAGAGTTGTAGGAAATCTCAATACCTTTCCAAAGAGCTATAGAACATACTATTTGAGTGAGTATTGAAGGAGATATGGTAGTTTGAAGTTGCTGCTCTGGTTTTGGCCGAGAGCTTTTGTTTTTGGAAAGCAAAAATCAACTTCTAATTTGTGTTTTGTGATTTGTTTTGCCTTGGATTGGTTGTTTTGTTTTTGTTTTGATTAATTAACCTTTTAACCATGGTAAATTTTGTGTGGTTTATAATCAACCAACACTTCATTCCCTTTTTGGTCATGCTTATGTCATCTGCTTATGTCATCTTGTTACACTTGTCTTCCTCTTGTTGGTGTGATGACATAATCGTCCATTTACCTCTTTGATTAACCCCTAATTACTTGGCTAATGACCACTGATCTGTTATACGGTTCACTTAATTTTCGTTCTCATTTATTGTTTGAGGGATCATACCCGGGATCTTGTTACTTGGGTTCCCCTAAACCTTTCTCAATATTTTATATTCCTTTTATGATCCTCTCTTATAATCCTTGAATTAAATCCTTTTAATCATGTTACCTTATACTCAATTCTTTCGGTATCTGGTGGATTTTTGGGAAAAATCAAAGTGTTCGTATTTGGATTCTGACGATCTTTACATACACTTATTTACTTTATGGAATACTAATACGATCTTAGAATTTCCATAACAGTACTCCTATATAGCGTGGTCTGATAATTTTCCTTAATCAACATCATCAGCAAAAGTTACTATTCATCCGTGTTTCAAAAATTCCAAAAATTGGGGTTATTACATCATGTGCCTTGAGCAACCACTATCCAGATACCAAAGATTCTTTCCGTTTCCCTACATAAATCAAAATCAAATCAAGTTGATTTTGGTAGCCAAGTTTCCTTGGGTCCTACCTTGTTAGCCTTTTTTCTTTGGTTTCTTAGGTTTGACCTCATTTGACTTGGGTATTTCAGATTCATCCTTTGTCATTTGAGTTGGATCTTTGAAACCATTCATCATTGCAAAATTATCATGCACAGATTGGTTAATATGAAATGGCATACTTTGTGCAAACATGTTATTTAGTAAGGCATGCTAAATGGCATTTGTGGCATACTAAATGCAGCATAATATGGATTTTGTGCAAATGGCATGTTAGCATACTGTGCATTTAAATTTTGAGCAGGCATAATATTGACAGGCATTATAGGCATGCAGGGAAATGAAAATGGTGCAGGCATAGGAGTAGGCATAGCAAGTTTGCAATTAACAGCCAGATGATTAACACTACCACACTTAACACGGATTTTTCTTGGTGCATATTTATCAGGTGTGTAGTTGTTATGTTTGTTAATTCCTACTTTTCAATTTCTATTATTTTTCCTCTTTGACTCTTCCTTCACTTCAATTTTCTCCAGTCCGTCATTCAATTGCTTGATAGACAAATGACCTATATTGACTCTTTTGTTCTGGTTCACTTGACTTGTTTCTCCTAGAACAAAGTTCTTAGAAACTGATCCATATTTCTCATTCAATTTAGCTAGCTTAGCTTTGCTAATTGGTTTGCTCACACTCAACGGACGTGGCTCATTGTCTTTTGACGGATAATCCTTTTGGTTATTCGACTAATAATTTTCATCATCCTTCGAATCCACATCCATCGAGAGTCCTTCAACCAAATTAGAATCTAGCTTCTCCTTGTTCTTTTTCCAGGCTGCATCACAAAAAGATTCAATTCCTTGAACTTTAGTAATTTAAGCATGGACATCTCTAGATGATTTCCATGCCTTAATTACTTCATGTTCCCGTTCAGGTTGCTTTCTTAAAATCTCCTCTTTCTTTAAGGATTCAGTTAGTTCATCCTTAGCAATCTTGCATTCTATTTTCAATTTTTTAAACTCAACAAATTGAGTCTCTAGAACATTGTTTCTTTCACTTAAAAACACATTGTTCTCTTTGATTTTATTGTTTTCTTTAGTAAGAGATTTGAGTGTAACACGCACGTGATATAACTCAGCAGAAATGTCATTTATGGCATCATTACACTCAACTTTTGATAAATGAGCTAGGTTGGTAGTGATTACCTGATTGCTTGATGAACTTGTCTCTATTTTATCTGATTTGGCCATAAGTGCTAGATTGACATAGCTTGTGTCTTCATCCTCGTCTTCATCCTCTTCCAATCCATCTGCAACCCAATCATTTTCTTGTGTAATGAAAGCCCTTTCCTTTTGCTTGAGCAACTCAAAGTATTTCTGCTTATAATCAACAGGCTCAAACTTCTTTTTACTAGAATCAGGCTTTCTGCACTCACTAGCAAAATGACAAGCCAAGCCACACTTGAAACATTTGAACTTAGACTTATCAACCATGTTTCTATTTGACTTGAATGCTCCAAAATTCTTCTTAAATTTAAGCTTGGCAAATCTCCTGGATAGAAAAGCAAGATGCTCATCTATGTCATCCATGTATCTTGACTAAGATGGTCTTTATTTTCAGCTACTAGCCCTTTTCCCTTGTCTTCACAAACTCTAGGATTTGGTGCAGAATCAACAGTTTCAACCTTTTATCTCCTTCTCTTTTATTTGCTCAATAACCAATGTAATGGATCATCCTTTCTTTCTTCCTTTCTCCATCTTCTCATCTTGCTCTATTTCAAGCTCATAGGTTTTTAAGATACCATACAATCTATCTAAGGTGAATTCCTTGTAATCTTGAGAATTTCTCAATGAGACTGTCATAGGTTTCCATTCCTTTGGCAGAGATCTAAGGAATTTGAGGTTTGAGTCTTTTGTTTGATAGACCCTTGCATGTAATTTTAGAGTATTCAGTAGTTTTTGGAATCTACTGAAAATGTCATTGAGTGACTCACTTTCTTCAATTTGGAAATGCTCATATTGCTGAATCAAGAGTTGCATCTTGTTCCCCCTTATTTGATCAGTTCTATCACATATAACTTGGATTGTATCCCAAACATCCTTAAAATTCTTGCAATTAATGATGTTGTCAAACATGTCACTGTCAACACCATTAAACAAAATGTTCATAGCCTTTTTATCCTTTTGAACTTGTTCTTTATCTGGATCTGACCATTCTGCTTGAGGCTTTGGGACTCATGCTTCATTTCCTGTAGCAGCTCTCATAGGGACATGTGGACCTTTTTCAATGCAGCCCACATATGTTTCACCTTGAGACAGGAGATGTAGGTGCATCTTCACCTTCCAATGGTGATAGTTGTCTTTGTCCAGAAATGGAATCATTACTCCAACATCTTTTATGTTCATCTTGTTGATTGTGGTGATCTTTACACTCTTTGTACTTCAAGAGCTTGCTCTGATACCAATTGTTATTCCCAAACAATGCAACAAGAATTACAGAAGGGGGGTTGAATGTAATTCTGGTTTCTTTTTATGATATTAAAAGTGTTCTCACTAAATATTATAACTGTGTAGATTTTTATGTATTGCGGAATGTAAAAATCAAACACAAAGAAATAAAACACAAGTCTTTAAAACTTTTTGCTGGATTTGAACTTATCCACCAGAGATATATATATAAAGATGAGAACTCTATAATGTTTAAATAGCACACAGCTGCTTACAAATGAACTAGCAGAATTACAAAGAGATACTTAACAAATACAAATTTTTTTATCTCTCTGGAAATACAATTATTTGTTCTACTTGCTACACTTGGTTTATATACTACCAAGTTATATGATAAAAAGACAAACAAGTAAAACAATATTGTTTCTAGTCTAATTTCATGCTGCTTCATTACACTGTCCAGCATATTTGAATATCTTCATATTTGCATGGAAATGGTAATGCTTCTTTGTTCTCTAAATCCTGCAATTAGGATGCCACATTTTTTTTACAAACACCCGACGCATGTGACTGTATTGTCACTATCAACAGCTATTTTGAATTTGATCATCCGTCGGGACTATGTTGGTCATCTGTCGGTTTCCTTGTTGATCATCCATCGGGAGCCTTTGAGGATCATCCGTCGGGAGCCTTTTCTGCCACTTGACTCTATTTCACTTATACAGAATTACAAGACATCTTATATTTACAATTAGTCACCCTATTATGTATATCAATCTAGTAGTCAACATGACCTAAAGAATCATATAGAATATACTCAACTAATAGATTGTTGTTTGCAGAATGTGCTACAAGACTTATTATTACATAAGCTACACTCTCGATGGATGTTCAAAGGTCATCCGTTGGGACTATAAAGTTCATCCGTTGGGACTATTGTAGAACATTCGTCGAGAGCTACAAAACACTAAGTTAAATCTACTAAGGTGTTTTGTTTAACTTATCATCAAGTTCACAACATATTCCTAACAGTATTTATAGGAAGAAAGTAGAAACTGAAGAGACTCTTTGAATGACCATGCAATAATTAGACATAATAAGCATATACGATTTCGCGTATCTAGGCAAGCAAAAAGTAATCTCTCTCTTCATTCCTATTCCCAATGTAAATACTCAAGTATCATCAGATACTTGCATCAGTAGCTAACCAATTTAAGCATTTAAAAGATATTCCACTCACTCACTGATTAATTAAAAATACAATTAACAATTTATTTTGAATAAATTTAAAATAATCAATGAAATATAACAGTCAATCATGGTTTGACCATTATCAGTATTTTAATTACTTTTATAAGGATTTATCAACTACTGAAAAAAACTATTAGTCATAACAAGTTTAACTAATAACAGAGTTTATAAGCATAATCAGTAGTTCAACATGTAATTTTCACATAAGATCATTTAGCACAATTTGCATGTTATCATGGCATCAAGCATTTAGCATAAATATCAGTATCTAACAAGTATTGACAAATAATAAGATACCATGCTTCAAAAATATCAGCAAACTTAGTTATTAGAGTTTGAGAACTGCTCTGAAATCATTCCCAATTCATTCACCAATCTTGTGAATATGGCTTCACAAAGAGGCTTGGTGAATATATCTACTACTTGCCGATCTGTTGGAACAAAGACCAATTCCACTATACCAGCTTTCACATGTTCCCTTATGAAATGGTATCTGATACTGAAGTGCTTAGTCATTGAATGCTGCACTGGATTTCCTGTCATTGAAGCAACACTTTGATTATCACAATATATAGGAATAAAAGAATAGTCTAACCCATAATCCAGTAGCTGATTCTTCATTCATAGAATCTGAGCACAACAGCTTCCTGCAGTAATATATTCTGCTTCTGCAGTAGAAGTGGAAATTGACTTTTATTTCTTGTTGTACCAAGAAACCAATTTGCCTCCAAGAAATTGGAAGCTTCCAGAAGTACTTTTCCTGTCTATTTTGCATCCTGCAAAATTAGCATCTGAATATCCAATTAGCTTAACGTCTGAATCTCTAGGATACCATAATCCCATATTTATAGTGCCTTTGAGATACTTAAAAATTCTTTTCACAGCTAATAGATGAGGTTCTCTTGGGTCAGCTTGGAACCTTGCACAGAGACAGGTAGCATAGATGATATCAGGTCTACTAGCAGTCAGATATAGGAGTGAGCCAATCATACCTCTGTAGTAAGTTATATCTACTGAAGAACTAGTATTTAAATCTAACTTGGTTGTAGTGGCCATAGGAGTTGATGCAGTTGAGCAATCTTGCATTCCAAATCTTTTGAGTAAATTCCTGGTGTATTTAGATTGATTTATGAAGATACCTTCATTATTCTGTTTGACTTGTAACCCCAGAAAGTAACTCAGTTCTCCCATCATACTCATTTGATACCTGAACTGCATTATCTTTGGAAATCTCTCACAGAGTTTATCATTAGTAGATCCAAAAATGATATCATCAACATATATCTATACTAATAACAAGTCCTTACCATGGTATTTATCAAAGAGAGTTTTATCAATTTTACCTCTTGTGAAACCATTTTCTAGCAGAAATGGAGCAAGTGTTTCATACCAGGCCCTTGGAGCTTGCTTCAATCCATAGGGTTCTTTATCCAGTAAGTAGACATGAGCTGGATACCTTAGATCAATGAACCCTGGAGGTTATTCAACATAAACTTTCTCTTCGAGTTCTCCATTTAAGAATGCACTCTTTACATCCATTTGGAACACCTTAAACTTCTTGTGAGCATCATAGGCAAGAAATATTCGTATTGCCTCTAACCTTGCAACTGGAGCAAATATCTCATCATAATCAATGCCTTCTTGTTGTGAGTAACCCTTTGCAACCATTCTTGTTTTGTTCCTTGTAATAATGCCCTCACTGTCAGTTTTGTTTCTGAACACCTACTTTGTGCCCACTACAGATCTGTTCTTTGGCCTTGGCAATGGAGTCTAGACTTTGTTCCTTTCAAATTCATTGAGCTCTTCTTGCATTGCTGTGACCCAGTTAGCATCTTGTAGAGCTTCTTCAACCTTTTTAGGTTCAGTTTGAGATAAAAAGGAATGGTAGAGACGTTCATTCTGAGTGGTTTTTCTTGTTCTTACACCACTATCAGGTTTTTCAATGATTAAGTCAGGTGTGTATGACTTAGACCATTTTCTTGCATATGGAAGTTGACTCCTAGAAGATGAACCTCCCCCTCGATCCATGAATTCTCTGTTATTTCTTTGAGTAGTACCACTGTTGTTTCCTGATGCTCCCCCTGAATCAGTGTTCCCATGGTTATCAGTATTTGACTCATCAAAATTTAAGGAAGATGAGTCTGATGATCTTTCTACTAATGTCTCTTGAAATGAATCACTTGTTGTAGTCTCTGGATTTAAGTTATGTTGCTCCCCATCAACATATGCTTTAGTGATCGAGCTAAAAAAGAAAAGAAAAGGGCGTGTCAGAAGAATTTCCACTATTTTGTGGAATCTCAGAGCTTTATGTGATATCAGGACCTACTGTATCAGAGTCAGGATTTAGAAGTTCAACAAAAGGTACTTCATTTTTCAAATCTCAAATTGTCATAGTCATCTGCATCTTCTATACCTGTTATCTTATTGTCATCAAAAGATACATGCATAGATTCCATGACTGTTCTTGTTCTCAGATTGTAAACTCTGAAGGCTTTGGTAGTCAACAGATATCCTACAAATATTCCTTCAT